>NW_028318495.1:702500-763800 GCF_062004578.1 Staurois parvus | reverse complement strand
AGCGGGTATAGGGGTCTCTGCAACGTCCCGGCCCCAGTGTGACAGCGGGTATAGGGGTCTCTGCAACGTCCCGGCCCCAGTGTGTGACAGCGGGTATAGGGGTCTCTGCAACGTCCCGGCCCCAGTGTGTGAGATCGGGTATAGGGGTCTCTGCAACATCCCGGCCCCAGTGTGACAGCGGGTATAGGGGTCTCTGCAACATCCCGGCCCCAGTGTATGAGATTGGGTATAGGGGTCTCTGCAACATCCCGGCCCCAGTGTGTGCGATCGGGTATAGGGGTCTCTGCAACATCCCGGCCCCAGTGTATGAGATTGGGTATAGGGGTCTCTGCAACATCCCGGCCCCAGTGTGTGCGATCGGGTATAGGGGTCTCTGCAACATCCCGGCCCCAGTGTGTGAGATCGGGTATAGGGGTCTCTGCAACATTCCGGCCCCAGTGTGTGAGATCGGGTATAGGGGTCTCTGCAACATCCCGGCCCCAGTGTGTGAGATCGGGTATAGGGGTCTCTGCAACATCCCGGCCCCAGTGTGTGAGATCGGGTATAGGGGTCTCTGCAACATCCCGGCCCCAGTGTGTGAGATCGGGTATAGGGGTCTCTGCAACATCCCGGCCCCAGTGTATGAGATCGGGTATAGGGGTCTCTGCAACATCCCGGCCCCAGTGTATGACAGCGGGTATAGGGGTCTCTGCAACATCCCGGCCCCAGTGTATGACAGCGGGTATAGGGGTCTCTGCAACATCCCGGCCCCAGTGTATGACAGCGGGTATAGGGGTCTCTGCAACATCCCGGCCCCAGTGTATGACAGCGGGTATAGGGGTCTCTGCAACATCCCGGCCCCAGTGTGTTAGAGCGGGTATAGGGGTCTCTGCAACATCCCGGCCCCAGTGTGTTAGAGCGGGTATAGGGGTCTCTGCAACATCCCGGCCCCAGTGTGTGAGATCGGGTATAGGGGTCTCTGCAACATCCCGGCCCCAGTGTGTGAGATCGGGTATAGGGGTCTCTGCAACATCCCGGCCCCAGTGTGTGACAGCGGGTATAGGGGTCTCTGCAACATCCCGGCCCCAGTGTGTGACAGCGGGTATAGGGGTCTCTGCAACATCCCGGCCCCAGTGTGTGACAGCGGGTATAGGGGTCTCTGCAACATCCCGGCCCCAGTGTATGAGATCGGGTATAGGGGTCTCTGCAACATCCCGGCCCCAGTGTGTGAGATCGGGTATAGGGGTCTCTGCAACATCCCGGCCCCAGTGTATGACAGCGGGTATAGGGGTCTCTGCAACATCCCCGGCCCCAGTGTATGACAGCGGGTATAGGGGTCTCTGCAACATCCCGGCCCCAGTGTATGACAGCGGGTATAGGGGTCTCTGCAACATCCCGGCCCCAGTGTGTTAGAGCGGGTATAGGGGTCTCTGCAACATCCCGGCCCCAGTGTGTTAGAGCGGGTATAGGGGTCTCTGCAACATCCCGGCCCCAGTGTGTGAGATCGGGTATAGGGGTCTCTGCAACATCCCGGCCCCAGTGTGTGACAGCGGGTATAGGGGTCTCTGCAACATCCCGGCCCCAGTGTGTGACAGCGGGTATAGGGGTCTCTGCAACATCCCGGCCCCAGTGTGTGACAGCGGGTATAGGGGTCTCTGCAACATCCCGGCCCCAGTGTATGAGATCGGGTATAGGGGTCTCTGCAACATCCCGGCCCCAGTGTGTGAGATCGGGTATAGGGGTCTCTGCAACATCCCGGCCCCAGTGTATGAGATCGGGTATAGGGGTCTCTGCAACATCCCGGCCCCAGTGTATGAGATCGGGTATAGGGGTCTCTGCAACATCCCGGCCCCAGTGTATGAGATCGGGTATAGGGGTCTCTGCAACATCCCGGCCCCAGTGTATGACAGCGGGTATAGGGGTCTCTGCAACATCCCGGCCCCAGTGTATGAGATCGGGTATAGGGGTCTCTGCAACATCCCGGCCCCAGTGTGTTAGAGCGGGTATAGGGGTCTCTGCAACATCCCGGCCCCAGTGTATGAGATCGGGTATAGGGGTCTCTGCAACATCCCGGCCCCAGTGTGTTAGAGCGGGTATAGGGGTCTCTGCAACATCCCGGCCCCAGTGTGTTAGAGCGGGTGTCACTAAGGTTGATGTCTCCTGGTGGGGTAACCATGGTGTCACCGCCCCCCCTCCACCAAGTATGATCCTTCTTCCTCAGACCCCCCCCCCCCCCCACTAAATACAGATGACCCCCCCCCTTCCTATAGTACAGCCCCCCTCCTCCTTCAGTGCAGACCCCCTGGCAGCCCATATCCTCAGTATAGCCTGTCCTCAGTAGAGGCCCCCTCTTGGCACAGACCGCCCTTCTTTGGTCTCTCTCCCGCCCTGCAGAGTCTCAGCTCCTCACTCCCTGAACTCCGGACATTGTTCTCCACTCAACCTACCCTGGGGAAGTAAACTTGAAGGGCCCGGGCCATCTGGGAGCCCTGCGCTGCATCCCATGACAGTACACCGACACAAAGCATCATGGGAATAGTAGTCCGTCCCTTGCCACAGTACCCATTCTTGTCTGCTGGAAAAGACTACAACTCCCAACTGACCTGAGTCTACTTTTGCCCAGTGACAGTGTGACAGGGGCCACACGGGCTCCCTGGAGTAGGGACGAGGGTCTCAATTGCAACCCCTGCGACCACTATAGCTACGGCAGTGCTATTGCCCTCTGGTATGTGTCGCAGTCTGCACCCCTTGCACCCCCATAGCGACACCGCTGGTCACTGGAACACTTCCAGGTATGTATTACCTCTCACAGAGATCACACAATGTTACAATGTACAGTCTGATCACCTGGGGGAGGGGGGACTGAAGTAAGCCCCCCCCCAATCCAGCCATTAGTAGACAAGACATTGACTTGTTGCTGGAAGGATGAAGGACGGAATAACAGACTGGATATTAGCCAATGGCAATCAAGCGCGCAGATTGAACTTCCCCCCTTCAGTCATTAGCGGTCGCTCGGTGAGCGGTGAACGCCATTTGCCGTGTAAAGAGAGGATATTATTCACAGCGAGGTGAACGCGGACCGTGCAGATCATTGGCCGAGATTACCGGAGGAGGGAAGAGAGTTCTGTGATTGGTTCTAATTTATATAAAATGTATTGATTGCTCAGTGATGGTGCTGCCACCTCCTGGGCTTGTGGTGCTCTGACGCCATCATGTGGAGGTTTGGCTGTAATGCAGGCACAGTGAACCAATCACAAGACAAAAAAAAGGCATCTTTCAGATGTAGGGATCTATATTACCGGGAAGGATCGTCTGTGTATATATATTCTGGGCTCCCAAACATGGACAGCAGGGTCCGCCCAGTGAATGCCATCATCTCCACCCATCTGTCCTTTCAGCCCCAAATCCAATCACTGTTCAAATCTTGGAGACTTCATCTCTGCCACCTCTCCGGCCTCCGCCGCCTCTCCGGCCTCCGCCGCCTCTCCGGCCTCCGCCGCCTCTCCGGCCTCCGCCGCCTCTCCGAGATATGCCACCTCTCCGACCTGCGCCACCTCTCCGACCTCCGCCTCTCCGGCCTCCGCCTCTCCGGCCTGCGCCACCTCTCCGGCCTGCGCCACCTCTCCGACCTACGCCACCTCTCCGACCTACGCCACCTCTCCGACCTACGCCACCTCTCCGACCTACGCCACCTCTCCGACCTACGCCACCTCTCCGACCTACGCCACCTCTCTGACCTCCTCCTCTCTGACCTCCTCCTCCACCTCTCCGACCTCCACCTCTCCGACCTCCACCTCTCCGCCCTCCGCCACCTCTCCGCCCTCCGCCACCTCTCCGGCCTCCGCCACCTCTCCAAGATACGCCACCTCTCCGGCCTCCGCCACCTCCCCGACGACCTCCACACCTACTACGTTTTTGCGGTGGTAGCAAAGCATGGCGATGGCAGCATGTGATCGCTGTCGTTTCAGCTTATGTCGGGATCGGATCCAAACACAAATATTTACTATGTGACAGTTTACCAATTCTTAGATGTGGCGGCTGAATTATTTTTCATTTGTAGGCTTGCTTTTATTTTCACCCGGTGATCCTGCCAGTAAGTCTGTTGTTTTTTTTTTTTTTAAAAGAACAAGCTCTCCTGCAGATGTAGCCGTTACAGGGATGAGGCAAACCATTTACCGCTGACAGGGGTGCTTATAATCTGCTTTTAGTTTTGTAAAACCTCTGTCCCAAAAGGAAACAAACTGTCACGGATTATAAAGTGTGAGCTGTGTTCGCTTTCAGTTAGATGCGCTAGCAGATTTAGATACACTATCACTCCCGTTCCCCGAGATGGACAATGCGGCTGTCCAAAGGTGCCCCCCTGTGCTCTTCCAACTACTAGTCTAAAGGAAGCCTTATAGGCTCCGTGTTCATTGAAGTTGGTTTCTCTTACTTTTAAGATTGTTCCTGGTGGGGGGTGGGGGGGGGTCTGAGGGGAAATGTTTGTAACAAAACAATTCATCTGTAGATGGCTTTAGATACATTGTATATAATCGGTAATAACTAACCAATTGCACATCTTTGTGATGTTTGCGCTTTGTGAATGAAGTCCGGCGTCGCCCGACTGCCTGCGCTGTGTCCGGCTTCGCCCGACTGCCTGCGCTGTGTCCGGCTTCGCCCGACTGCCTGCGCCGTGTCCGGCTTCGCCCGACTGCCTGCGCCGTGTCCGGCGTCGCCCGACTGCCTGCGCCGTGTCCGGCGTCGCCCGACTGCCTGCGCCGTGTCCGGCGTCGCCCGACTGCCTGCGCCGTGTCCGGCTTCGCCCGACTGCCTGCGCCGTGTCCGGCTTCGCCCGACTGCCTGCGCCGTGTCCGGCGTCGCCCGACTGCCTGCGCCGTGTCCGGCGTCGCCCGACTGCCTGCGCCGTGTCCGGCGTCGCCCGACTGCCTGCGCCGTGTCCGGCTTCGCCCGACTGCCTGCGCCGTGTCCGGCGTCGCCCGACTGCCTGCGCCGTGTCCGGCGTCGCCCGACTGCGTGCGCCGTGTCCGGCGTCGCCCGACTGCGTGCGCCGTGTCCGGCGTCGCCCGACTGCGTGCGCCGTGTCCGGCGTCGCCCGACTGCGTGCGCCGTGTCCGGCGTCGCCCGACTGCGTGCGCCGTGTCCGGCGTCGCCCGACTGCGTGCGCCGTGTCCGGCGTCGCCCGACTGCGTGCGCCGTGTCCGGCGTCGCCCGACTGCCTGCGCCGTGTCCGGCTTCGCCCGACTGCCTGCGCCGTGTCCGGCTTCGCCCGACTGCCTGCGCCGTGTCCGGCGCCCCCACGACAGGGTAAGTTCGGCCATCCTCTATACATTGTATTGAACCCTCTCTCCATCTTGCAGAGTACAAGTCCGGCTATCTCCGGAACCGCTCGGTGCGCTCAGTGACAGTCGAAGTGGGCGGGAAGATCTTCAATATGGCGTTAGAGCATGAGTACCAACCTGTGACCAGAAACGTCACCAAGCGTCACATGTCCAGCCCTGAGGACGACGAGGATTTCAGCGGGACGGGGGGTCTTACCAACGAGTTGGTCGTGCCCAGCGCTCTGAAAGTGACTCACCGGTGAGATATTGGGAGGTGATGGATGTTCTATACTGCGAGACCCCATCCATTACCCCGTAGTGCAGTTACCATAACAACCCCTGTCGGAAAATACTGCTTTGTGGCCACTAGATGGAGCCAGTGATTATAGCCAGGAATTACTTCACCTGATCACCAGTGCTCCATCTACTGGCCGTAATGCAGTATGTTCCTGATTCACTCTATTCTGAATAAATGGATAACATTCAACCTGGAGAGAAAATAGCTGAATAACATTCGATTGAAAACACCTAAACACAGTAAATATGGAGAACAAGTTTTTCCTCTAGGACTGGTCATTCTTTTTTGACTCTAGGAACTGCAACTTGTTCAAAAAGTTACAATTGTGTGAGCGATATCCGTGTCCATCTTACCACACACGTTACAATCTCCTTTAATCTGCCTTACAAGTATGTAGTGCAGGAGTCTGCCTGATTGGATGCAACATGATTGGATAGGTTAGGTAGGTCCTTATATTACACGGTCTCAATAGATCCAAGGTTGATAGTACAATCAGATTGTATTGTCTATGGTGAGTCTAAGATCTGATCTGTCAGACCAGCAGTAGGGAGTTGTGACTGTAAATCATCTGGTCTCTCTGATCTCTCCCCCTCTCAGGTGTCACATCCTGGCGAACAACACGGTGCAGTGTGATCTGGATCTGTACAAGTCTCTGCAGGCCTGGAAGGATCACAAAGTTCACATCGACCACGAGGTGAGTGAGCGGTCGCATGACCAGTCACAGGGAATCCTGACCCGGCTCACCAGCTGAAATCTGTCACCACATAAAGTATAGGTGACCTCCCCCTCCCCCCCCCCCCACCCCCCCAAAACATTCAGTTTCAAATAGATCTAAAATCGAAAACATTTTGTGTATTTACAAAAAAAAACAAACCTTTTTATTTGACATTTTTCTATAAGTGATCACATGACCTCTGTTCTCAGCTGTATAGGGGCTTAGAAAGCTGGGGGTGGAGAATGCAGGAGGGCGTGTCAGCAGGAGAAATCGGGACACTGATCTTTCCAGTGATTGGCTGTGTGGGGGGAGGGGAGTTGGTGTCAGCGCAAATCTTGACCATTAGAGGACAGGCAGGCTGTTATCCCAGCACAGCCAGAAGACCGACCACGCTGGGATGGATGTGCTCTCATGTCCAGTGTGGTCAGTTATTAATAGGAAGGCAGAGGGACTGGCAGGAACACCAGGGAATGCACACCAAGGAAGCATTACAAAGAGGAGAGGAGTGTTCTTCATACGAGGTACATGGTACAGCAGGCACAGATCAGGGGTGGGAAATGTCGGGGTAACACTCTAATGACCGCACTGTGACTCGGTCTCCGCTGTCTTCCTTTCTTAGATCGAGACGTTGCAGAATAAAATAAAAAACCTGCGAGAGGTCAGAGGTCACCTGAAGAAGAAAAGGCCGGAGGACTGCGACTGCAGTAAAATCAGGTCGGTCTGTCCCAGCCAGGTTGTTGGCACTCGTGTGGATGTAACATGGCAGTGTTTTCTTTATAGAGGATTTGCACCCCCCCCCTTGTCTTCAGGTGCCCATAGGCACAGGTCTGGTGTGTCTGATGGCAAAGGTGCTTCTCCTTCTCTAGCTGAGCTCAGTAGTGGTTGCTCCAGTCCATTCAAACTGTGTGCATGCTCAGTGCACTCTCTAATGTAGCTTAGCTTAGTAGTGGTCGTTCCTTTCCATTCAAACTATGTGCATGCTCAGTGCTCCCTCTCATGTAGCTGAGCTCAGTAGTGGTTGCTCCAGTCCATTCAAACTGTGTGCATGCTCAGTGCTCCCTCTCATGTAGCTGAGCTCAGTAGTGGTTGCTCCAGTCCATTCAAACTGTGTGCATGTTCAGTGCACTCTCTCATGTAGCTGAGCTCAGTAGTCGTTGCTGCAGGCCATTCTGTGTGCATGTTCAGTGCACTCTCTAATGTAGCTGAGCTTAGTAGTGGTCGTTCCTTTCCATTCAAACTGTGTGCATGCTCAGTGCTCCCTCTCATGTAGCTGAGCTCAGTAGTAGTTGCTCCAGGCCATTCAAACTGTGTGCATGCTCAATGCACCCTCTCGTGTAGCTGAACTCAGTAGTAGTTGCTCCGGTCCATTCAAACACTGTGTGCATGCTCCGTGCACCCTCTCATGTAGCCGAGCTCAGTAGTGGTCCCCTCCCGTCCATTCCATCTGTGTGCATGCTCAGTGCACTCTCTCATGTAGCTGAGCTCAGTAGTGGCCCCCTCCCATCCATTCAAACTGTGTGCATGCTCAGTGCACCCTCTCATGTAGCTGAGCTCAGTAGTGGTCCCCTCCCATCCATTCAAACTGTGTGCATGCTCAGTGCACCCTCTCATGTAGCTAAGCTCAGTAGTGGTCCCCTCCCATCCATTCAAGCTGTGTGCATGCTCAGTGCACTCTCTCATGTAGCTGAGCTCAGCTACTGCACTTGAACAAAGAGTGCATGCATGGCTTGGAGCGACTGCTGGGGGACACACAATTGTAGCGTCCAGCCCATCCTGCAAATGGCGGGACGGAAGCGGATTGCGGGGGCCAGCGGCTTTTGCAGAGTGGCGCCCCCACAGCTGTATGTGTAAAGGAGAGGATGTGCAGAGCATGAAACAGGAGGAGCTCTGGTATGTACTATTCGGATGATTATGGAATTGCTTTGGATTATTTTTGTAAAAATTTGAATGTCAGTTTACACTTTTGGAGTTGGGATTTTTATTTGAATTCCCCCTAAAAAAAAAAAAGCACATCGGGGACAGCCCTGTCCACAGGGTGACAACACTGCTGTGCAATTTCACTGCAAAATGAGCAGTGTTGTCACCCTGTTACAGGAAATGGGATGACAACAGATCTGGTGGCAGAATAAACCATTCATAAAACTGTTGGGGTGGATCTCTGAAAACTGTGATAGACCTCAGCATGTCTGCCATTTGTTATTTTGCCCATAGCTCCACCTTAAGCGCTTTTTATCTCCTCCACCCTGAATGGTACAAACTCCTGGTGGCTCCTTGACCCCCCAATTAGCTGGCACTAGCAGTAAGCCTCAGTCGGGGTTTTCAGGGTTCTGTGTCACCCATAAAACGACCCGCTTGTCTTTCCTGCAGTTACATCAAACATAAGAATGGGAAGCTGAAGAGTACGGATCCCATGATGCATCCCTTCAAGTGAGTAACCTCATTGAGCGGGTGGGGGTGGAGAAGTATCGGTGGGGGGGGGGGGGGCTTTGTTAGGTATATAGGAAGCTGGTAAACTGTTGCTCTGCAGATTGTAGTTTGGGAAGGTGTGCTGATGGGGTCGCCGTACTACTATCCCCCCCCCCATCACAATGGTCTCCAGTACTGGCACCTCCTGGATGTGACAGAGACCCTGTGAGTGAGTAACATTTCTCTCATATGGGTCGCCCTCCTTCTCTGCTCACAGGCCAGCAAACTGCAAGCTTCCTGACAGCCTGACAACCAGTTTATGTTAACCCGACAATTGCCTGATATTAGTCCCTTCTGACTGCTGGGCATCCATCCCATCCCCCCGGACCGCTGTACCTCCCCGTCCTCTCTGACCGCTGGCCGTCTGTACCTCCCCGTCCTCTCTGACCGCTGGCCGTCTGTACCTCCCCGTCCTCTCTGACCGCTGGCCGTCTGTACCTCCCCGTCCTCTCTGACCGCTGGCCGTCTGTACCTCCCCGTCCTCTCTGACCGCTGGCCGTCTGTACCTCCCCGTCCTCTCTGACCGCTGGCCGTCTGTACCTCCCCGTCCTCTCTGACCGCTGGCCGTCTGTACCTCCCCGTCCTCTCTGACCGCTGGCCGTCTGTACCTCCCTGTCCTCTCTGACCGCTGGCCGTCTGTACCTCCCCGTCCTCTCTGACCGCTGGCCGTCTGTACCTCCCCGTCCTCTCTGATCGCTGGCCGTCTGTACCTCCCCGTCCTCTCTGATCGCTGGCCGCCTGTACCTCCCCGTCCTCTCTGATCGCTGGCCGCCTGTACCTCCCCGTCCTCTCTGATCGCTGGCCGCCTGTACCTCCCCGTCCTCTCTGATCGCTGGCCGCCTGTACCTCCCCGTCCTCTCTGACCGCTGGCCGTCTGTACCTCCCCGTCCTCTCTGACCGCTGGCCGTCTGTACCTCCCCGTCCTCTCTGATCGCTGGCCGTCTGTACCTCCCCGTCCTCTCTGATCGCTGGCCGTCTGTACCTCCCCGTCCTCTCTGATCGCTGGCCGTCTGTACCTCCCCGTCCTCTCTGATCGCTGGCCGTCTGTACCTCCCCGTCCTCTCTGACCGCTGGCCGTCTGTACCTCCCCGTCCTCTCTGACCGCTGGCCGTCTGTACCTCCCCGTCCTCTCTGACCGCTGGCCGTCTGTACCTCCCCGTCCTCTCTGACCGCTGGCCGTCTGTACCTCCCCGTCCTCTCTGACCGCTGGCCGTCTGTACCTCCCCGTCCTCTCTGACCGCTGGCCGTCTGTACCTCCCCGTCCTCTCTGACCGCTGGCCGTCTGTACCTCCCCGTCCTCTCTGATCGCTGGCCGTCTGTACTTCCCCGTCCTCTCTGACCGCTGGCCGTCTGTACCTCCCCGTCCTCTCTGACCGCTGGCCGTCTGTACCTCCCCGTCCTCTCTGACCGCTGGCCGTCTGTACCTCCCCGTCCTCTCTGATCGCTGGCTGTCTGTACCTCCCCGTCCTCTCTGATCGCTGGCCGTCTGTACCTCCCTGTCCTCTCTGATCGCTGGCCGCCTGTACCTCCCCGTCCTCTCTGATCGCTGGCCGCCTGTACCTCCCCGACCTCATTGACTGCTGGGTGTCTGTACTGTTCTGTCCCTTCAGATCATTGGGTATCTGTACTGCCGCCTGACTGTTAGAGCGTCCGCACCGCCCTGTCCCGTCCGACTGTTAGGCGTACATAGTGACCCATTCCCATGTAGGCGGAGCTGCCATACTGCCCCATCCTGTCTGACCGTTGCCTTTGTATGCAGGAAATCACTGAAATCTCAGGACAAGATGTGGCTCCTGCGGGAACAGAGGCGCAAGAAGAAGCTGCGCAAACTTCTGAAGAGGCTGAAGAACAATGACACTTGCAGTATGCCAGGACTGACCTGCTTCACCCACGACAACCAGCACTGGCAGACCGCCCCCTTCTGGACACGTAAGGTCTTATTAGTGTATCTGAGTATTGATGAAACCCTTTAAAATTCCCTGGTGGGGGGGGGCAATATTTATTAAATTGTTTGTAAAACTAAGGGCAAATGTCATATACTGCAGCTTATCAGTCATTAGATGTGGTGGTTGCGTTTGTTTTCTTTTTCCAGGCAGACAGCTTTCCAGTTGTCTTCTGCAGGTTGTGAAGAGTAGTGGTGGTGGTGGGGGGGGGGCGGTGTTTGGATTCCATATCAGGAGAGAAGCCTAGGCTGACAGCGCTGCTCCTCCATAGATAGAGTGCAGTTTGTGAATGTTGTCACTCTAGTCAGGAAGTGTGTTGCTGGTGAAAATATTGGGGGAAAAAAAGAAACCAAATGCAGCAACCACATTGGATCAGTTGCTGTATATTACAGCTTGGGTTTAGATACACTTTAATACCAGAAAGCCATTCATCATCGGGGAGCCGAGATTTGGGGGATTAGTTGTCGGAGGTTTCCATAATCTGTGAATAGAAGAGGACGGCGTCCACTAACAGGGTGTATTCAGTGCTGTCGCTGTTCTTTCTTGCTGTGCAGTCGGGCCGTTCTGTGCTTGTACCAGTGCCAACAACAACACCTACTGGTGCCTGAGGACCATCAATGAGACGCACAACTTCCTGTTCTGTGAATTCGCCACCGGCTTCCTGGAGTATTTTGATCTCAACATAGATCCGTATCAGGTAAGGGTGTTAGAGGAGGGGCTTCGACAACCATGAATTGGGATAAAGATAATAAAGAGGTTTTACAGCACTGGCCTCCTGTGGCCCTTTGCTTGGCCTTATCTGGCCCTTGGACTTTCTGATGAAAGCGGTATGAGACCCAACACCCTCAATTTTTTTTTTTTTTTTTTTATCTTTTGGTTTTAAAGGTAAAGGAGAGATTTTGTTTTTTTTTTACCCAGATCTCTCCTTAAAGAGGACCTGTCATGCTTATTTCTATTACATGTTTACATTCCTTGTAATAGGAATAAAAGTGATAAAAAAATTGTGTAAAAATAAAATAAGGAAAAAAAGTGAATGCCTCCATCCTTCCATGCTCGTGCGCAGAAGTGGACGCATACACAAGTAGCTTACGCCTCTGTAACCGATGTTCGTAGCACACGTGAGGTATCGCTGCGAATGTTCTAGTGAGAGCAATCATTCTAGTGCTAGACCTCCTCCGTAACTCGGGTAACCTGTAAACATTTGTAAAGCGTCACCTATGGAGATCTTTAAGTAAAGCGGGGAACATATTTGGTATCTATTTGCTCGCTGCAACATTCTCTATCATGTTTTACCAAAGAATGGGGTGTTTGCATTTGAAGAACTGCTGCGCAAATACGTGACATTAAAAATTACAACAATCACCATTTCATTCCTTACGGTCTGTTAAAATAAATAAATATATATATAGTGTGTGTATATATATATATATATATATATAGATAGATATATTTATAAAAAGTGTGAATATATATAATGTGTGTGTATGTATATATGTGTGTATGTGTATATATATATATATATATATATATATATATATATATATATATATGAATGTTTGGGGGTTCTAATTACTTTTCTGACAAAATATACCAATGTAAACTTGTAAACAAAAAGTGCCAGAAAATGGCGGGTCTTCACGTGATTAATGGGGCTTCTTTCATCTCATTGAGATCCCTATTCCTCCCAATAAAACCAATGATGGGACTTTTTCTACCCCCACTGGCCTCACTCTAACACCCCCCAAACCCTGACAGACCGTAAACTGGAAATTTTGTTAAAGAAGTGAATCCTGTCTGTAATTTTGTGGGTCAGGTTCTTTAATAGCTCTCCGGATTTTTTTTCCCTTTCCATATATTGCATACAGTGTTTACCTGCTGCAGGAATCTGACAATTAGGTGTTTTGGTTGTAGTATTACTTTTTCAGTCGCTTATGGATGCCATGTGTTGATGCAAGATAACCACTAGATGGCAGCAGCTTAGTATCTGAAGAGAGGAGTAGGTGTTCTGCTGCCACCTCATGGACATATTGTGTACTGCACCTGTATGCTTTGAAGCCTATTTCTGCATGTGTTTTCTGTGGTTTCTGTGTAATTATTAGTTTGTGTGACGCTCGGTTGGTCTCAAAGGACCACTACACAAGTCTGGTTGTCAACTTGAATAGAGGCCATCCAAATTGCTCCTTTCCATCCTAACCCAAAGCAGTTGATAAGCCCCCGCCATCCCCTGTGAATGTTTTCTGTAATTGCTCTGTTGTCCCCTTTATATTCCATGTAAAGATGTGAGATTTCTTCCTCATTGTTATCAGTATTCCAGCAGAAACGTAACATGGTAGATGCTAAGGCAGAACTCCAGCTCCGGCTCACCTAGTGAGGGTCTGCATCCAGTGTTTGCAAGGCTACAACTTTTTTTTTTTTTAGGAAGGGATGTTAAAACCATGACCTTATTTTGGGCTGCCTGTGCCTTGGTGGGGCGATTTATCCTTCATTTCCTGTCCTGGAAATGAGAGGAAATCTCCCCGAAGTGCACTGCATTCCCATGTTGTAGATCTGTCCCAGGAACAAGTGACATCATTGGAGGATTTGTCCTCGCCTCTTTTCCTCGGTGATGACTTTTTGGATTTGCTGTCTCGGTGACAGAGGGTGAATCTCCCCAGCTGGGATATGGGTGGCAGGTAAAGCCTGACAGAGGCTCCAACTCTCACTCGGGTTTAAAATATTTTTTTTAAAGTTTGCCTTTTATATCCGCTTTTAAAAGTTGTTTGTTGCCTTATCTGGTATCTTCGTACCGATCATCTGGATATCAAAATGTTGTTTGAGGAGGGTTAGATGTGACAATGTGCTTTCAGATTAAGGTTTGCCAATTGTCCGTTTCTTAGGGACCGCATGTGTGTGGGGGGGTGGGGGTGGGGGATGTCTCCGGCAGAAGACATCATTCAAAAATGGTGGTGGAGTGGTGTGTGTGTGTGTGGGGCGCCATTCCTGCTGTCGCACACTCGCAGACTGCTCCAGCTGTGCTATGCTAAAGCATACAAAGAAGCGTTCGTGGTTCACAATGGCATTGGCCGAGCACACTGTACATGTGTGGACATTCATGCGGCCACGCATGTTCGGACTGCTCTAGGTCATGCCACTTCAGAATTGGATTAGTGCTTAGCTTGTGAGATGGAGCCTGCGCTCTGCAATGCTATTCTATCTGGCTCCTCCCGGGGACAGCTCTCTGTTTCCTCTGAACAAGTGTGCTACTTAGGGGTAGTGAGATTGGTCAGACTCTCATAAATATGCAGATCAGCTCCTCCTCACCTCTGCCTACTGACTTCTACAAGATTCCCCAAGCTTCTAGAGCAGGGAAAGGTACCAGAGAACTGACCTGCAGAGCCCTCCAGCCTTGAAGTAACCCGCTGTATAAACCCAGGCTTCTAGGATACCTTGAATTATTCTCAACTTTCACCTACAGGTCAGCCTATAATAACGCTTGCCTGTAGGTAAAATTAATATCTCCTAAATGTGCAACTATATTCCAGAGAGCAGACGCTGGAGACATCGCCGGTTCATGCGTTCTGAAGAAAAGGCATGCTCGTGCTGTTCCTTCAGATCTGTGTGTTTCAGCCAAGAGTTCTGACCCCTGGACGCTGCGTGTTGGCACAGTCCTGAACCCCCCTCCCCCCCGGACGCTGCGCGTTGGCACAGTCCTGAACCCCCCTCCCCCCCGGACGCTGCGCGTTGGCACAGTCCTGCCCCCCCGAATGCTGCGCGTTGGCACAGTCCTGCCCCCCCGAACGCTGCGCGTTGGCAGTCCTGCCCCCCCGGACCTGCACGTTGGCACAGTCCTGCCCCCGCCGGATGCTGCGCGTTGGCACAGTCCTGACCCCCCCCGGACGCTGCGCGTTGGCACAGTCCTGACCCCCGGACGCTGCGCTCTGCGTGACCCATAGCAACATAGGTCTAGGTTTAATTTATGACCACACGCCCAGTTCCCTGCAGAAGTATCCCCGCCGATGCACTGAAAGTGGGAGCAGGCGTCCTAACACTATCATGGGGTGTAGGATTGTGAGATGTGAATGCTGCTCAAATTGGCCAACATGGATTGAATGAAGAGTGTCCGTGTAGGCCTCAACCTTTTCTTTGGCCACGCCCTTTCACCTCTGTAACAAAACGCCCAATGGGTGGGGCGAAACATGTAAGAGGCGCGGGGCTGAGGCCGACACAGATGCTCTTCATTCAGTCCATGTGGGTCAGTTAGGAAGGAACTTGTGTTGCTCTTTCCTGCGGTGGGAGGGGTGAAGGGATTTCTGCAGCCAATGTTTGTACTGATCTGGATTTGGTGTTCTCTTCTCTCCCCAGTTGATAAACGCGGTGAACACTCTGGGAAGAGACGTCCTCAATCAGTTACATGTCCAGCTAATGGAGCTGCGAAGCTGTAAGGGTTCCCGGCTGTGTAACCCACGGACGCGCAGTCTGGACCTTGGTATGATATGTACTTTGTGGACCTTTTCCTGTGGCGTGCAGTGCACGTGTTTGCTCTATAAATGTGTATTGCCTTGCTGCTGCTTATATGATCGGGTCCCGTGTTGTTGTAGTCCGCTCCAGGAACAGATCCCAGCTGTCCCTTGTACTGGTTATCACAGGTGAATCCCATCATACCATACCTGGGGGGATCCCTCTAGAACACGGGTGTCAAACTGGCGGCCCTCCATCTGTTGCCAAACTACAAGTCCCATGAGGCATTGCAATTTTGAAAGTTACAAGCATGATCTCCAAAGGTAGAGGCATGATGGGACTTGTAGTTTCGCAACAGCTGGAGGGCCACCAGTTTGACACCCCTGCTCTAGAAGCTGGAACTAACCACCATAAACAAAGCTACTCCACTGATCTCCACTAGCTTCCATGTCCTGGACTGAGCGCCTGCTCTGCTGCATTGTGAACAGGTGGGGCACTGATGTCACGCTCTCCACCTCGTCCAATCAGAGAACACTTTGCATTCATTGAGAAATTGCAGGCTTTGATTGTGAATGGCACCTGTGCCCAGAGGCTGACCTCCTGTGTTCACATTGCAGCGCAGGCCCCAGAAGCTAGTGGAGATCAGCAGAGGAGCCGGGTCCATTCTGTGATTTCACAGTTACATTGGTCCAAGCTTTGCTGTTGTAACTCCCTGGAAATAATATTTTAAGCAAATACAGAATTTCTCACGTTGGATAATCTTACCATTGTACATCATTGCTAGCAAAAACATAAGTGACATTGCAGCCCGAATGAGCCACCTTCTGATCTCTGTGTGTGTCCACCTCTGTATTCTACTGACACGCTGTACATTGTAATTACAGGGCTGAAGGATGAAAGTTTTGAACAGTACAGGTAAGTGTTCCCCACAAAGTGTCATTTATGTGTTGCACCTCAGCGTGGCTCTGACCTCCCGACACGAAAAGCACCAAAGGATGTTGATGCTGGCTGGTTGTGGATTACTGCAGATTCCTAATAAAGGGAATCTCAGAAGGAAACATTTTGAGTTGCTTTTACTTTTACCAGATTCAAAATTATTTTCAAAGTTTCTGCTTTAATAAGCAGCCCTTTGCTTCTGGCGGCTGTCTGTACTCTCCATAGCCTACAGCCAGTGCAGCCCTGGCCACACCTATGAGTTTGTTGGACATCCCATTCCAAACCCATGGCTGATAATATAAGTTGTACCCCTTCCCAATTGGCCATCATTGTGGAGTTAAATATTGGCCATCATTGTAGAGTTACCCCCCCCCCCCCCCGGCCATCATTATGGAGTTATCCCCCCTTCCCAATTGGCCATCACTGTGGAGTTACCCCCCCTTCCCAATTGGCCATCATTATGGAGTTATCCCCCCTTCCCAATTGGCCATCACTGTGGAGTTACCCCCCCTTCCCAATTGGCCATCATTATGGAGTTATCCCCCCTTCCCAATTGGCCATCACTGTGGAGTTACCCCCCCTTCCCAATTGACCATCACTGTGGAGTTGTCCCCCTTCCCTTGGGTTATGATAAAGCACGAGGTTGTGTGAAACGCATTAACAGGTCCTGCAATCATGTGCTGGTGGTTTTGTGTGTCCTACGGATCAATAAACACTATATTCACCTATCCTCCGGTGTGCGGCTGACCCTTTTTCCTATTGCCCCTTCCCATTGGCCTCCATTGTGGCGTTGTCTCCCTTCCCAATTGGCCATTACTGTGGAGTTGTTCTTCCTTCCCAATAGGCCACCAGTATGAAGTCGCCTCCCTTCCCATTGGCCATCACTTCCCAGTTGCCCATCAGTGTAGACTTGTTCCCCTTCCCAATTAGCCATCATGATGTAGCTGTCTCTTTCAAGTCTTCAGGAAGGTTCTTCACAAGATTTTGGAATATTTATGGGAATTTGTGAGGTCAGATATTGGAGAAGACCTGGCTCACAATTGGATTTCCAATTTATCCCAAAGATGTTCATTAGGGTTGTCAGGGCTCTGTGCAGGACACTCAAGTTCCTCCACACCAAACCAGTCCAACCATTTCTTTTTTTAGCTTGCTTCTGTACACGGGCACAGTCATGGGGAAACAGAAAAGGGTCTTCACTAAACTGTTACAAGGTTGGAAGGGAGCAATTGTCTACAATGTCTTCGTATGATGGAGGATTAGCAGGATCCTTCCCTGGAGGCACCTCAACTCCATCATTAGAGGCAGATCCACATAGCTGTGGTCATATAGTCTGATGAGTTCAATTTGCTACTTTGATTCCAAGACTTCAGGCATTGCTCATGTAGGTTCCGTTATTCTCCATTTTCATTGTTGTAGTTGTGTCTTCCCGTGTGTGTCATATACTTTATATATGAATGTAGTGGTTAGTAGCTTCTATTGTATATAGAGGTGATGGGCTTTCAATGTTGGTGATGGGCTCCTCTTTTCTCTTACTTGGACCTTTAGACAACTTCAGCGGCGGAAGTGGCCAAAAACGAAGAGACCCTCCTCTAAGTCCTTGTGAGTTGTCCTCTCTTTTGTCTTGTGTCTCATTTAGTCTAGATGACTCCTTCTATACCAACGTTGTGTGTTTTGTCTCCACAGAGACCAGTTATGGGAAGGTTGGGAAGGATAAAGGCTTTGCACAGGAAGACGCCTCTAAACAACTTGAACCATTGTTCACATTTGAAGACAACCTTCAAGGGAAGCTGGTAAACGATTCTTCAGAATGATGGATTGTGGGTAGATAGTCTGCGCTGTGGGAAGACTTTAGAGACAGATAAAGCTACTTGTGACTAATGACCAGAGGTGCACCAATCCTCTCTAAAAACTCCACTTCTTTGCACCTGTAACTTTATTTTTGTTTGTTTTTTTGCCTCATACATTCCTGATGCTGGAGGGGAGGGAGGGGGGTACGTTTTACAGCACCACTTACTTGGAGGGAGCGGACCTCGGGAAACACTTTCTTCACCCACAAGGACTCTGGAAGCCATAGGGATGAAAAACAGAGGTTGCTGCTGGACGAGTGTATTACAAATACCACTGAAACAGATGCTGACATCCCTCCAGCACTTGGCCGTGAGATGGAGATCGTGGGATTACAATCAACATAAGGCACCGCTGATTATTGATGGATATTTCTTGTTACATAATAAAATTTCATAACTGATTGACTTTTATCGGGTGATCCTGCAGCTTCTTATTGTCTCAACAATGTCCTGCCCCCGCTGAGGGACCGAAACATGTCCAAATTCTCCACAATTCTGCTGACTGATAGCTGCTGTAATTGGAGGTTTGCTGTAAAGACTTAAATCCGTTAAGAATTCTTTGCCGTCCTCAGCCAGGGGGTACCGTGGCCCCCATGTCCTCTGTGTGTTACTGGCCCTCTCACTGCTGATATATGGGATTCTTTAGGTGCTGTTTGTGTTTGCCCCTCCTTTAGAGTAAATGGAAACTCAATCAATAGTCTTATCTCTGAGTTTAATGTCCCTTTAAATAGTTTGTTTTAGATGAACACATGCACTTGCTGGGCGTGCAGTAGCTACAGACAGTATACAGCTCCATGTTGTGGCAGTGGGACAGATTTTTTTTATTTTTTGGTCTCACACCCAGACCATAGTCATTCAGAAGAAGCTTTGTATTATATGAATACTAAACTTCTTTGATTGGTTGAGGCAGAGTTCGTGATGTCATCAGTTGACCCCAGCCAATCAAAGGAAGCTATGTGTTATTCATAGAGTCCAAAGCATCGTGAGACTGTCAGACCGCCCGTGCTATGTTCTGGAGGTGGAATAGAAAGTTCCCACCCCACTACCAGGACACAATGATGGATGGAGCTGAGGCTACATACCAGTAATATAGCTCACCTCTTCATGCAGTAAATAGTTTGTTTCGGGCAGCTTGTTAAGAGGACATGGAGTTGGTCTAAATAACTCCTGGTAACCTTGTCATGGTGGTCCCTGTTAAAGGGGAGGACAATGATCTGTCCCAATGTTCGAATGGAGACTACAAGTGGCTATTTAACACTCATTGCACAGATAAGGTCCACTGTTGTCATCATCGAGAAACCCGCCATGCAGCCATCGTTGGTGTGCACCTAGAAAGAGGGGGGGGGGGGGGGGAGAACCAACCAAACAACCCATAGCAATTGTCTGATCTGTAGCGTTGAGGCAAACTCCATGTCATTCTTGTAGAGTTCATGTCTACCTTTCTAAAAGATCATTTGTAGGAATTATTTGTAAATTGTACTTCTGTTGTGCCAAGCTGGACCACATATAATGGAGGGGTTGCTAGGGAAGATGGAAATGGGTGGTAATTACAGTAGTTACAGTGATAGCTGCCATCTTTAAGGTTGTGATGTCATTGCCTCTTCTCTGTACCTTGTCCAATCAGAGAAAGCCTTGTATTGAAAAAAATACAAAGTATTCTATAAATGGTAGTGGTACCAAGCTAGGTCCCGTTTGTGGTGTGTAGAGAAGCATCTGCTTGGGTGGAACATGTACAAGATCTGGAAGACGGTAATTATGACTTGTAGCCAACTACTACAGTTATGTCCAGCCTTGCTAGTGGCCCCTCAGGTATGAGTTTTGCATACTTTGTACCTACCTGGGCCAATGTAACTGTGCAGAACAAATCCTGGTGGTCATCTTTAAAGCTGAATGCCACATTTGATTTAAAGAATAGGTTCACCTTTTAAAAAAATAAACAAATGCACATTAAAAAAAATGCATTTTCTTTTCTTTTAGGAGCCTGGAAAGCATTGCACCAGCAATCAGCAGATCGCTGGTGCTATGCAGGACTCCTGTAAACTGTTGATGTTGACGATGTATGGGCAAGGGAGTATCGAACTACCAGAGCACCCAACAGTGCTGAAGCAGTTCATTGGGAACTAAAAGGCGACATCAGCAAAGGTTGTCGGTACTTGTAGTTGATTCATTCACAGAATCCCGTGAGCGACGCAGCCACATAGCCGCAATCTTTTCAAAAAGTGACAGCTGATATGGGGAACTTCTCCCAGTACTACTGTCACACAGAGGCAGTGGATTGCAGAGCAACTCCAGGTGCCAAAACATGTAACATGTTCCCAAAGGTGAACTTACCTGTTAGGGCTCGTTCACACTTGGCTGTTTTGCCAACGCTTGCCAAACGCCCCTATAGCGTTTGGCAAGCGTTGGTCCGGCGTTTGCTGAGCGTTTTTAACGCTCGGCAAACGCTCCGCAAACGCCGCATGCGCGGTTTAGCGGCGGTTGCTAGGCGTTTGCCGAGCGTTAAAAACGCCCCACAAACGCCTATAATGCAGTTTGAGTGGTGTTACCGCTCCGCAAACGCCCCGCAACCGCACCGCAAACGCCGGCCGGGCGTTTGGGGAGCGGCACCATAGACGAGAATAGGAGGCTTCAAAGCCTCCTGACTCGTCCAGAGGCGTCCGTTTTGCCGCGACGCAAACGCTCCCGTTAGAACAGCACCATGTGCTGTAATGTGCAGAATTGGCAGAGGCGTTTGGGAAGCGGTAAAAACGCTTCCCAAACGCCTCTCTGCCGCCTGCACACAAGGCTAGTGTGAACGTAGCCTTAACGAAGCTGCTCCAAATGGACTGTATCCCTCACTTGCTTAGGAGTGTAGTATCAGCTACATCCACTATACAGCGCTGTGCTTCTGGCAGGGGGAATGGGGAGTTTCCATCCTCTTCCTGAAACAAGTGGGGCTGAATGCTGCTCAGCCATTCACAGAAATATTTTTTGAATGGATACATGGTTGCCTCTGATTGGCGGTGGATGACCCTTACTTTCTCCACCTCAACCAGAGGAAGCCTTATATTCATTCATACTATACAAGGTTTCCTGAGAATGTCTGAGCAGCACTGCGCTTGACTTTATAAAATGAAACAAACGAGCGCTGGGTAAATGGATAAACATAAAAAGGTAAACCTTTTCATAAAATATATAAACATAAAACGATGCAGCGCTAAGAGCAACAATAAAATGAAATGAAAATATAAATAGTAGCCATAGATGGTGAACAGTATTGAATGCGCAAAAAGCACTCAATGGCGCAAAGATCATAGGTGCCAACTATCTCATAGATACGTCCAAGGTGCATGTGATGATAATGGTGACAAAGTCAATCTATCCGATATCAATACAGCATGGTGAATAAATCAGTGACTCCTGTGGTTGTGGGAAATAGGTGTTGATTGTACTAACCAGATAGCACAACTTCTTGTGCATTGTAGTATATATGGGACCTACTCCTGGTCATCTGGATCTGGAACACTAGAACATCAGGTCATCAGCCACCAGGGGGATCACACACGTTCACATATGCCCAATCAGCAGAAATACCTCCTACTAGGACTACCTGTTATCAGTGTGAGGGAGTCAGTCTCTTCTCCTCTGCTGGACACCCGGATGATTACCCTGCAGACGGAGGATACAACAAGGCAGACAGGTATTTCTGCTGACCGGGCATATGTGAACGTGTGATCCCCCTGGTGGCTGATGACTGAATACCCAGAGATGAGCTATCCCCTCTGATGTGGCTTACCTGGATGCTGCTGACCTGATGTTCTAGTGTTCCAGATCCAGATGACCAGGAGTAGGTCCCATATATACTCCAATGCGCAAGAAATTGCGATATCTGGTTAATGCAATCAACACCTATTTCCCACAACCACAGGAGTCACCGATTTCTTCACCATGCTGTATTGATATCGGATAGATTGACTTTGTCACCGTTATCATCACATGCACCTTGGATGTATCTATGAGATAGTTGGCACCTATGATCTTAGCGCCATTGAGTGCTCTTTTCACATTTAGCTCATTCAATACTGTTCACCATATATGGCTACTATTTATATTTTAATTTCATTTTATTGTTGCTCTTAGCGCTGCATAGTTTTATGTCTATATACTGAGCTTGACTTGACCTTGTTCCAGAAAAAGGACAAATTCCCTGTTCAGCTGCCACAATACCGTGCTGTATGGATGCAGCCGATGGCTCCCAAAAGTAAGCTAAAAACTGGCATAACTTTTTAACCCCTTTGCACCTAAGGGTAAAACGACTGTTCATGCCTAAGCACAATTTTGCAACTTGCACCTGTGATAGCAAAACTGTGCATCAAGGTGGACTATACTGCATTCTTTGTTCAGGAAAATTAGTCTTTTATTTGGTGGTAAATGATAAAAAGAAAATAATCAGGAAAAATCCATTACCAAAGGAAAACTGGCCCAAAATAGTAAAAAAAAAAAAAAAGTATCTGAATATTTCTTGCAACTGCCATCACCTAGCACCAAAGAAAAACCCAAATCTCTCTTGCTCCTGCTGATGACAGCGATGTGGGTGGATGTTGTTGTTTGTACCTGTAGAACAGCCCAGAAACCATATAGTGTGCATTTTGTTTTTTATACTGCCACTAATGGACACAGATAATTAAAAAAAAAAAAACTTACCTAGAATAGGGTTTATTTTTTTTTTTTTTACATACACTTTTTTTTCTCTCTCTCTGAAAGGACAATGTATCTCTCTCCTCAATTCAGAGAACGAAAACACAGGGGCGGGGTGGGCCAATCGGAGACTATCACAGCAATCAGGTACGTGACCCGTAATCAGGCGTTCCAGGTCCTGATCATTAGAATGGGACCCAGGGCTTTCAGTCTCTACGCGGTGAGTCTGCCACAAAGATAGGTACACAAATATACAGCCCCACGGAAAAAAAAATCCAGTTCAGTAGGGCTGCATATTTGAATACATTGGCGTGAAGGGGTTAAATAGGTCAAATGTCACTGGTTGGCAGAGTAACCCCTCTTTTACATTGCAGGTAAATAATGGACTCCAAGTAGAAGCAACGAGCCATCATTGAATGTTTACAGACAGTCTGCACCCTTCATCAGGAATTCATTGGTGGCACATTGCTTCTGCTTGGCATCCATTGTTTACCTGCAATGAAGAGGAATTATGGTAGAGGAAGAGTTACTCTAACATTTGAATGACTGATGTCCGTTTAAAGTAATGCAAGAGTGGGCAGAACTTTTATTCTTCATGTACAGCCCTCATATTAGAGAGGGAAACGGTTTGGACCTACCTGGAGTACAGCTTTCATTGCCTTATCTCTTTACCTCTGCAGACTTCTTGTAATGAATATATAAATCTATTTTGTGGAATTTTCTTGCGCAAACGAGCTCAGTAGGAATGTGGAATCTGGTTTTACTGAAAACATCTCCAGTTTCGAGGTTGCATGTGTCTAGCTGTCTTTCTGATGTTTGCTCCATGCTGCTATCTGGGTCACAAATGAATATATTTCCTTCACTAACCTAAAATAAAATCATTACTATAAGCGAGCTGATGTTTTCTAAACGGTGAGAAAAAGGAACTCAAGCTCTTGCAATGATCTTTTTTTTGAGTCCCCTCAACCCACCCTGGATCTGAACTCTCACATGCTATTCTCTGTAAATGGTTATCAGAAATTAAAATGAATCTTTTGCAAAAAAAAAAAAAAATCCCTGTAATTGAAGAGTCACTAAACCTACCTTCCCGATGGCTGCTACAAGATGGAATACCTGCATCTCACGCAGGGTCACATGTCCTGTAGAAATGTACAAACAGAAAGGAAGAGCAAGCACAGGATGAGATGACAGTCATGGGCAACAGTATCATTCATATCTAGATGGGGGGGCCCAGTTTTTACAGAGCTCACTTTTCTTTTTTTTTTTTTTTTTTTTTTTTAATGAATGGCACCATAATGCAGATCACCAGTCATGTCATATACCATGCACTGTGGGGTCTGTGTTCTCCCCCCATCCATTTTGATACATTGGAAGCCCATTCTTCAAGAATAGAATCTATGTTAAAGCTTTAGTATGAATGGGCCCCTAATTACCTGACGAGTCATAATGAAATGTGCTTTACACAAAGAAGCATTACAACTAACGTGCACACACCACAGTCCATAGAATACAAATAAATACCACTGAAGTTAACGCGCCTACATGATAGACAGGGAACCAATATCCACAAAAAAAAAAAATGTCTGCCTCCAATAATCTCATCTTTCTAATCAGGAAATGGGAAGGACTACTGAAGCAAAGGGTGGGGGGATTTCCTGAAAGGTGTGATTCTCCATTATAGCTGCTGGGTCATATCATACTAATTAAGCTGCTTTTACTACTGAGGTGAGAATATGAAACTCCAAACCCCCGTCTCAATCACAAGTACTGGTTTATGACCATCTGTGCAAAATTCCAGCCTAAATCAGCTTTGTCACCAATTCTTCCCAACCTCCGCATCTACAACCAGACCACCATCATCAGATAATGAGAAGTAGAAGGACAACAATAAAATCATCATCTATTGTACTGCACACAAGTTGAATAAATAACTTCCCACAAGTTTGTGAGTGTGAGAACGATGACTCTCATCCATTTCCCTGAACCTTGGTTAAAGGCTTTAACAACCTACTGTGGATCCAAAACCACTCCATAAATAACCACCAACATTGACTATTAGGAATCAAGGAAATGTGAGAACGATGACTCTCGTCCATTTCCCCGAACCTTAGAAACAGCTATAAAGACCTACCATGGATCCAAAGCCACTCAATGAGTAACCACCAACATTTACTATGAGGAACCAATTGGGTGTGAGAACGATGAGTCTCATCCATTTCCCAGAACCTTGGTAACGGCTTTAATGACCTACCATGGATCCAAAGCCACTCCCTAAATCAATTAAGAATCAACTGAGTGTGAGAACGATGAGTCTCATCCTGGCAACGCCTATAATAACCTAGCATGGACCTAAGGCTACTTCTCAAACACAATGAGCCAACATCAATAATGATTGATCAGTGATCACAATAAAAGGATTGACCACTAAATCCGTAAGTCCCACTTATCACCCACCTGATGAAGACTTGCTCAAGTATATCACAGACTAATTTTTATTTGCAGAAGTCAACACATTTTTTTTGACTTGTGATTTACCAAGTGTTGATGATGAAGGGGCCAGCTGCTAAGCCTCAAGTCAGAGATTTGCTTTGGTGTAGGGGTTTAAACAGCCAGCCTGTTGACTCAATGACTATATTGGAGTTGCAGGTTCAAATCCCTGCTTTGACTCTTTTCACAACCTTTTACTTCTGAAATAGAACAAAAAACACATAAGTCATTGAGCAGAGGCAAGTAGCTCAGTGGATAAAAGCAGTAACTTGGGCGCCAAAGACTTGAGTTCAAATCCTGTAGACCCCCAGTCAAGTCTATGAGTGAATTGGGCGGCTGTAAATCACTCAAATCCTGCAGATCCCATGCTTGATTCACTGAGTGGAAGCTTGGAGGCCATGGACAACCCTCCAGTCCCAGGCCCCCACAGGCCTGTAACATGTGTGGGCATCACATTAGGTTGTAGACACCCCACCTCTTCAGTCTACAGTCTGTGACATCACTGCAACATATATAAAAATAATGGGCTGTCTTACGTGGGTAGCCCTTTCCAAAAGCAGGGACTTAGGTTTTTATTGGCCTCCCCCCCTGAACAGGATAGCAGGTCTCAAACTTTTCCCACTACCCTGTTCCACCACAAGGGAGGCTCTGAAGAGTAGCTGAGACAATGAAGCAGGCTTGCTTGGGGATTTGAACTCAGGTCTCCAGCAGACCAGTTACAGCTCTTACCCACTGAGCTACCTTCACTTCACCCAAACCTAGCTACTTGTTGTCCTACTTTAGGCTCAGACAGTCTTTAAAGCATTAAAAAAAATAATAAAAAATACAGTATTGAACACAATTCAATTTCTGCTAGACCCCTGTGATACCAGTTTTACCTTAGTTAATAGCACTTTAGCGAGGACAGTCCTTTTTCAGAAGTGGAAAATGATCAAATCCTAAAGCCCTGACTACCTAACTTGCCATAGCCTAGGGTCAATGACTGAACATCTTGCTGAGGTAACAGACTAGAGGCAGCGATATTTTGCCCCCTTGGGTAAGGTAATGTTTTACATATGAGACTCACCCAGGTTGGCCTATGGGGCATGAAGTAGGACCCAGTCCACCAGCTCAGTGTTAGTTGTTTACTAAGCCAACACAATGCCCAGGTAATAGATAGGATCTATGATCTGGGAGCTTGAAGGTCTGAACGTGACCAGTGATTGCCGATCACGGTGGTCAGAACCAGACTCACCAGTTCCCAATCATTAGTACAGACCCATAGCGGTCTTTAAGCGTACTCTCAGCACAGAAAACTCTACTGCCCATAGGCACATGTGAAGCATATGGACCTTACATGGCCGGCAAGAGGTTAACTTCCTATCTTGTAAACATGTGAAGGTTTCCTGATCGAGTTACAACTCAAAACTTTGGATTTGTTTTCCAGTCCCAAGGGAAGCTGTGACCAGAACAGATAAAGACTAAACAAAGGAATATGGCAATAAAATTCTGACAAGGAACCTAGTATTTCCCACTTTTTCCAAATTTCCCCACCAAATAAGTTCAGGTTCCAAACAAGAAAAATAAATCCCATCTCAGAATATTTCACAACCACACCACAGTCTTGCCATCCTGGAGACACCATCACACCCAAACCTCGACGATGTTCAGGCACCAAGTCCAGCTCGAGCTCAGAACTTTTTACCAAGATGGTCTTAGAAAACAAAAAAATGAATACAAAGTCTGATAATAGACTGAAAACCAGACACTAAGCCTTTTATTACACACCAATGTAAAATATACAATTGTACAGATTATTACAGAGAATAACAGACAGGCTTCATTCCTGTGTTTGCAGACACATTGACTTGCACACAATTAGCGGTTCTGTAAAGACAAAATTTCCGAACAGCTTTAATGGCAGAGGTGAAGCACCTCAGCAGGCCGCTTTGGCGGTACAAATGGGGGCCGAGTCCAATGGGAAGGCACGGGAGGAACAGATTATTGCTCGATAGACAGGTGCTCCTCCAGACACATAATCGGGAGGAATTGAACACCGGGGGAGGGGTAAAGGTGGGGGCGTGGGTATTCGACAGCCACAGAGGTGCACCACATAAAAACTACTAAATGCAGATGGAAAGTAGTAAAGGAAGACTACGTACACTGCACAAACAGTCGCCTAAACTGGCAGAATTCAAAATGGCGAAGATTGTCTCAAAATTAGTGCCAATTCAAAGTGTAAAATATGAAATCCAGATAAGCTAAAGAATATAAGATTAGCAGGATTTGGGAATTTAACTTTGGGGAGGGAGAGGTGCAAATATCCAACAATATATTTTATTTTTACATTGGGGAAGTGTTGGAACACATCTAGTTTATGTCCAGTCTCATATTTCAACAGCACAGGGCAGCGGTGGGCCAACGTCTGCGCCGTTCTTACATTCCGCGTATACTAAAAGCAGCACAAAAGTAACATTCATTTGTTAACTTTGGAAAAGCACTAAGAAAAGAACTTTGTTAGCAAAGGGGAAAGGAACAGATCTGACAACCAGAACATGAAATACAAAGCAGATTTGAGAGGTGTAAGAGATGAAGGTTGGTAAGTACAGATAATTCCACATCAGTAGGGCCCTGCAGATGCTGCAGATTATATAAAAAACCCAAACCTGACAATTTCTCTGCTACTTGGAATTAAAATTGGGCTCCGCCTGTTGGCTGCCCAGCTACCTGCATTCAAGGTCAGCTTTGTGCCATTACAGCAGTAGCTGCCCATGCATCTCTCCCTTGCTCTCAATGGGTTATAGCCATGGCCTCCCATTTTTCTTGCTCTTGACTGGATACAGCTATGGCCATACATCTCTTCCTTACTCTCAATGGGCTACAGCCATGGCCATCCATCGCTTCCTTACTCTCAATGGGCTACAGCCATGGCCATCCATCGCTTCCTTACTCTCAATGGGCTACAGCTATGACCATCCACCTCTTTCTTGCTCTCAATGGGCTACAGCTATGGCCATCCATCTCGTCCTAGCCCTCAATAGCCATGGCCATCCATCTCTTCCTTACTCTTAATGGGCCACAGCCATGTCCATCCATCTCTTCCTTACTCTTAACGGGCCACAGCCATGTCCATCCATCTCTTCCTTACTCTTAATGGGCCATGTCCATCCATCTCTTCCTTACTCTTAACGGGCCACAGCCATGTCCATCCATCTCTTCCTTACTCTTAATGGGCCACAGCCATGTCCATCCATCTCTTCCTTACTCTTAATGGGCTACAGCCATGTCCATCCATCTCTTCCTTACTCTTAATGGGCTACAGCCATGGCCATCCATCGCTTCCTAGCTCTCAATGGGCTACAGCCATGGCCATCCATCGCTTCCTAGCTCTCAATGGGCTACAGCCATGGCCATCCATCTCTTCCTAGCTCTCAATGGGCTACAGCCATGGCCATCCATCTCCTCTTTGCTCTCAATGTGCTACAGCCATATCTAAACACCAGTGGCCCCTATTCCCAATACTAAAATCACCACTGCTTTCACAAGGCTGATATGCAAGGAGAATTTCCTAACTTTTAAAATAAATGGTCCAGTTTCATAGGAGGAAAACTAAAATCTAAAATAGATACAACAGTCCAAGGATAAGAGTAGAGGGGCTGCTAATCAGCAAAGCACAACATTTCTGTATCCTGACAATGAGCTCAATTCCAACATTTCAATGATACAAAGGCAGGAAACAAAGCCACACACTGTAGGTGTCACACCGTAACATTTATTCAGTTTAAGAGGCTTCTGACATGGTCCAGGCCCTAAGCCATGCCCCTTTGATGCGTTTTACCCTACTTGGGCTTATTCATACCTCTACAAATAAGTCAAATCAAGTTGAAATGCCTCAAAGGGGTGAGGCTTAGAGCGGGGATCATGTTACACTGAATAAACAATATGTTGTGAGGCCTACAGAGTACGACTTCATCTTCTGCCTTGCTATCTATGCAGAATAGGACGAGCTCCTAGAAGCCAGCAACTGGTATAGCTAAGGACCTGAAAACAATGCATGGAGATTGGAGCAGTGGAGCCTTCTTTTGAACTTCTACTGAAACTCATTACGAGAATGCTTGCCACTATGGATGATGCAGAAAACCACGGGCACATTGTTTAATACACAGCGGAAACCAGAAACCGGAGGCGACATTTTGAATAGATATCAGATTACATTTTTTTTATTTCCATAAAGAATTATCTGTACTTATCCACAGAGTTCTTGAAATGACCGATCTTTTAAAATGTTTGATTTGGATGAGGAAGGCTTAGAAAAAAAAAAAGATCAATATTCAGTAAAAAACTGGAGCAACGAGAACAAAGAACTTAGAACAAAATCAGAGATATCACAACACGCAGATATTGCTATAATGAAACATTTCAGAACATCTGTGCTAACCTTCATGAAATAAAGTGTAAAGGGGTCCCAGGGGGTCATTTTCACCTGTGTTCAGGTAGGGCTGCCTTTTTATTTGAAGGGGCTGTCCAACACACCACAGTAGGTAAAAAAAATGGGCATGCAATCCCAATGCGAAAGTGTGAAAAGTGTAAAAGGGTGCTGGAGTTTGGACAGGGATCCTTAGCTCTTAATGTAATTCTAAGGGGGCTGTAATGGGGGCGCCTCTTAATCCATATCCATTTTCCATAAAAGTAAAACTCTGAGGGTGATGTAATGGGTGCGTCTCTTAGTCCATATCCATTTTCCATAAAAGTCAAACTCTGAGGGTGATGTAATGGGTGCGTCTCTTAGTCCATATCCATTTTCCATAAAAGTCAAACTGAGGGTGATGTAATGGGTGCGTCTCTTAGTCCATAGCCATAAAAGTTAAACCAAGTACTACCCATGAAATAAACCAAACATTCTCCAAAAACTCTGAGGATCATGGCTTCCTTAGATTTAGGAAGGAGAGCAATTATAACATTATTAAATACAGAGTCAACATGCCCCCCCTCCCCTGCAGGAATTAACCAATCTATTGCCAAACATAGAAAGGAGTTGCTGTGAACCCATGGCAGACACAGGGTTAAATATATAGCTTTAAAAGCTCTGAGAAAAATAAAAACCAGGAACACGGACCTAGAAAAAAAATCATATACATTAATAAAGATCATATATACAAAAAGTTTACACTGTGGTGAAGGGAAGGGGCTAGACAAGTTCAATGCCTGCTCGTGCTATTTATACAGAATGAAGGGGGGGGGGTGGGAATCTCAGGTTGGGGCTATTGCAATCTCATTCTCAGACAATGAAGCCGGAAAATTCCAGGCGGTTCTCAACAGTCGTAAAGTGCAAAACTACTGCACGCGGTTATCGACGCATTCTCTCATCTAAACTGTACTCGAGCCAAAAAAGTCACAAAGCTTTATAGGAATACTACTCTGAACACAACGTAAAAAATAAGCAAACTTTAATCTTAAGGTTTCACTTAGAAATGTTTTTTTTCTTTCTTTTTTTTAGGTGCTTTGGGATAAAGAAAGGAGAAAAAAAAAATAAAAAGTTTCCCAAGTTGCCTAAAGAAACTGTCAGACCAGCTTATGAATGAAAATGTTACCACCCGATTCACATCTTGTGTCTCTGAGCACCAAAACAGCCGGCGACCGTTGTCTGTCCTGCGGACGTACTACATCAAACTGACGCCCAAAGTCCAGGCCCAGCTTTCTCCGACAGGCCCTCCTCCGAGACAGGAAGAAAAGAGCTGATGTCCTTGGTAAGGCCAAAGCAAGACAACTTGCTGCAGAAATAGAATTTTTTTTTTTTTCTTTTTTAATAGAAATTTATCCTCTATAGTGCACACATTCCTCCTTGGCAGCCGAGCGACGTCAGCAGTATTTCTACAAAGGGCGAGACAAGAAATAAATTTAGTTAGTTGAAAGAAAATGTAAAACCTTCCACCAGCAAATCAGTGGAACTCTGGGTAATAAAAAAAACAAAACAAAACAAAAAAAAACACATACGGTGCAGCATGTCACGAACATCAACAGTTCTTTAGGTGTTCCAATAGTCATTTATTACGGATTCTTCCAGTAGATCTACTACTTTTCAACTTCTTGTAACAGGGTGACAACGCTGTTCTACAGTGAATTTGCAAAGCAGCGTGGTCACCCTGTGGAGAGGGTAATCTTAGATGGGCAGGAAGCAGCAACACAAACTGCTCTGTGCAAAGTGAGCCTCAATATTCATATATACAAGGGGGTTGGGGTGGATTTTCTAAAGGCAAATAGACTGTGCACTTTACAAACGCAGTTACACTCTGTAAGTGCAATTTTCCCAGAGCTTAGTAAATGAGTTAAACCTCCACTTTACAAAGAATACCCAATCACATGCAAGAAAACCTGGACAAAAAAAAAACCACAACATATATTTGCTGGTACATGACTGGATGATGAGAGTTGGCGGAGCTCTCTCTCATTTACTAAGCTCTGAAGCATCTGCACTTGCAAAATGCAGTCTATACGCCTTTAAAATTGTTTATAAAAAATGGGGTAGATTTACTAGAGTGGCCATGGACAGCAAGATATCCCACTGTGAATGGGGACACCGGCTGTTAATTGTCACTGAAACAATGTGATCGCAACCCAAAAGGATTATGGGAGTAAAGATAAGACACAGCTTTCCAGTCAACAGCTAAGCTAGGAACTTTAATCCTCCCTTAGAGTCCAGATCATGTGACCAAATGCTGCCATAAAGTCATCTGACCAGCACTAGCAGGGAAAACATCACAAAGATTCTTGGAATAGGCACTAACATGTTCCAATGCACCGCAGCACAAAGAATTAGAGACATTTAAAGCCATCTCTGGGCAAACACTAACCCCCATCCCATCCAGCCTCTCTAAGTGACCACTGGCTTACAAAAAAAATTAACCCCAAAAAGTTAAAAAAAAAAAAAAAAAAAAAAGTGTAGATAGAGGAGGGGTGTTAGGAAGGACATGTGTCGTACAGCCAGATTAGTCCTGGTAGGTGTATGAAAATCCAGTCACCTGGTCCGGTCCCATCGGCATGCCCGACATGGGCAAGGAGTTCATAGCCATTTGTCCCATGTGGTTACCATTACTGTTCATGTGCATCATGTTGTAGGTGCCTGGATTGGCCTGGTGGCTGTACTGCTGCGGGAACGAGCTGCAAAGACACAATGGGCGGCATCAAAAACACGGATTCGGCACCATTAACAACCAATGACCCACGACTGGGGAAGTGGAGGGGTTAGTGCTTAGGTAAACTCATTGGCAACCCTAGAGGCACATGATGGAAGCAATTACCTGGGCCTCGCTATATTTCCTGACGGCCAGCCCTTCATGTCAGGTGACTGGTACATCTGTGTAGGCTGAGGGTGAGGGTTCTGTGTAGGAGGCATACGAGATGTCATCATGGGGTTTGGGGGGCTGGAAACTCTTCCAAATGTGGGATCGGCTTGTTGATTCATTCCTGAAAGGCACAATATATTTTTACTAACAGAAAGAAGGTACAAGGGATGAGCAGAGCGAGTTTATCATTCGAAGACTTGTGTAGGATAGGGATCTAGAGAAACTTACCATAGCTAGGTGGGTAGGAGAACTGCTGGGGAGGAGCCTGAGGCATGGGAGGTCCAGCCAGGGGGCTCTCCATACTGGCAGAAGCAGTCACATTGGGGGGAGGGCTGAACCCCTGCGGCTGCCCCTGTTGCATAATCAAGGCCATCCTCTGCTGGCGGATCTGGTGGCTGAGGAGCTCCCGGTTCCTCTGAGCGACCATTTGAGCATTCAGAAATCCCTGCTGTAAAACAAGAGGCGTCAATGCTATTCTGATAAAAACATCCAATCAAATCTGCAATGCTGTATGTTAAAATTCAATGTATGTACAAGCCTTTGTATCTTACCATTACAAAGAAATCGCTGTGGGAATGACTGAGGAACACCTACACACGGGAGATATAACATTTGGCTCTGAAGGGTGGGGGGGTTGGCGTTTGTCATTCGAGTGTTTCGACAGAAATTATTTCTTCCATTTATAGCACCAACAGCAGTGCTTTAAAACAAGGACATACACCAATCAGCTAGAACATGACAGGGTCATGGCTGCCAAGGCACATTGATGGAGGTGGGGGAGGGAAGGCTCATTGATGGAGGTGGGGGAGGGAAGGCTCATTGATGGAGGTGGGGGAGGGAAGGCTCATTGATGGAGGTGGGGGAGGGAAGGCTCATTGATGGAGGTGGGGGAGGGAAGGCTCATTGATGGAGGTGGGGGAGGGAAGGCTCATTGATGGAGGTGGGGGAGGGAAGGCTCACTGGTGGAGGTGGGGGAGGGAAGGCTCATTGATGGAGGTGGGGGAGGGAAGGCTCACTGGTGGAGGTGGGGGAGGGAAGGCTCACTGGTGGAGGTGGGGGAGGGAAGGCTCACTGGTGGAGGTGGGGGAGGGAAGGCTCACTGGTGGAGGTGGGGGAGGGAAGGCTCACTGGTGGAGGTGGGGGAGGGAAGGCTCACTGGTGGAGGTGGGGGAGGGAAGGCTCACTGGTGGAGGTGGGGGAGGGAAGGCTCACTGGTGGAGGTGGGGGAGGGAAGGCTCACTGATGGAGGTGGGGGAGGGAAGGCTCACTGATGGAGGTGGGGGAGGGAAGGCTCACTGATGGAGGTGGGGGAGGGAAGGCTCACTGATGGAGGTGGGGGAGGGAAGGCTCACTGATGGAGGTGGGGGAGGGAAGGCTCACTGATGGAGGTGGGGGAGGGAAGGCTCACTGATGGAGGTGGGGGAGGGAAGGCTCACTGATGGAGGTGGGGGAGGGAAGGCTCACTGATGGAGGTGGGGGAGGGATGGCTCACTGATGGAGGTGGGGGAGGGATGGCTCACTGATGGAGGTGGGGCAGGGAAGGCTCACTGATGGAGGTGGGGCAGGGAAGGCTCACTGATGGAGGTGGGGCAGGGAAGGCTCACTGATGGAGGTGGGGCAGGGAAGGCTCACTGATGGAGGTGGGGCAGGGAAGGCTCACTGATGGAGGTGGGGCAGGGAAGGCTCACTGATGGAGGTGGGGCAGGGAAGGCTCACTGATGGAGGTGGGGCAGGGAAGGCTCACTGATGGAGGTGGGGCAGGGAAGGCTCACTGATGGAGGTGGGGCAGGGAAGGCTCACTGATGGAGGTGGGGCAGGGAAGGCTCACTGATGGCGGTGGGGGAGGGAAGGCTCACTGATGGAGGTGGGGCAGGGAAGGCTCACTGATGGAGGTGGGGCAGGGAAGGCTCACTGATGGAGGTGGGGGAGGGAAGGCTCACTGATGGAGGTGGGGGAGGGAAGGCTCACTGATGGAGGTGGGGGAGGGAAGGCTCACTGATGGAGGTGGGGGAGGGAAGGCTCACTGATGGAGGTGGGGGAGGGAAGGCTCACTGATGGAGGTGGGGGAGGGAAGGCTCACTGATGGAGGTGGGGGAGGGAAGGCTCACTGATGGAGGTGGGGGAGGGAAGGCTCACTGATGGAGGTGGGGGAGGGAAGGCTCACTGATGGAGGTGGGGGAGGGAAGGCTCACTGATGGAGGTGGGGGAGGGAAGGCTCACTGATGGAGGTGGGGGAGGGAAGGCTCACTGATGGAGGTGGGGGAGGGAAGGCTCACTGATGGAGGTGGGGGAGGGAAGGCTCACTGATGGAGGTGGGGGAGGGAAGGCTCACTGATGGAGGTGGGGGAGGGAAGGCTCACTGATGGAGGTGGGGGAGGGAAGGCTCACTGATGGAGGTGGGGGAGGGAAGGCTCACTGATGGAGGTGGGGGAGGGAAGGCTCACTGATGGAGGTGGGGGAGGGAAGGCTCACTGATGGAGGTGGGGGAGGGAAGGCTCACTGATGGAGGTGGGGGAGGGAAGGCTCACTGATGGAGGTGGGGGAGGGAAGGCTCACTGATGGAGGTGGGGGAGGGAAGGCTCACTGATGGAGGTGGGGCAGGGAAGGCTCACTGATGGAGGTGGGGCAGGGAAGGCTCACTGATGGGGGTGGGGCAGGGAAGGCTCACTGATGGAGGTGGGGCAGGGAAGGCTCACTGATGGAGGTGGGGCAGGGAAGGCTCACTGATGGAGGTGGGGCAGGGAAGGCTCACTGATGGAGGTGGGGCAGGGAAGGCTCACTGATGGAGGTGGGGCAGGGAAGGCTCACTGATGGCGGTGGGGCAGGGAAGGCTCACTGATGGCGGTGGGGCAGGGAAGGCTCACTGATGGCGGTGGGGCAGGGAAGGCTCACTGATGGCGGTGGGGCAGGGAAGGCTCACTGATGGCGGTGGGGCAGGGAAGGCTCACTGATGGCGGTGGGGCAGGGAAGGCTCACTGATGGAGGTGGGGCAGGGAAGGCTCACTGATGGAGGTGGGGCAGGGAAGGCTCACTGATGGAGGTGGGGCAGGGAAGGCTCACTGATGGAGGTGGGGCAGGGAAGGCTCACTGATGGAGGTGGGGCAGGGAAGGCTCATTGATGGAGGTGGGGCAGGGAAGGCTCATTGATGAAAGTGGGCAGGGAAGGCTCATTGAAGGAGCTGAGGAAGGAAAGGCTCATTGATAAAGATGGGGGTTCATTGGAGGTGGGAAGGGAAGGCTCTTTGATGAACCACAGCATGCCTTCAGAGGTCTAGTGGAGTCCATTCCTCAATGGGTTATGGTGGGTGGTCATTATGTTATGGCTGATCAGTGTATACTCTGAAAGTACAATAACTTGAGACCTATGAGCGCCATGGCAGATGACATTGAAAAAGCACCATGACTTACCTGCGAAGGTACAGGCATCTGCATCCCAGGCCGTATAACCCCAGCGCCACCCGCGTTCATACCTTCTACCTTCATTTCAAGTGCTTGTCTGCTTTGGTTCAAGAACTGTGGAGTGACAAGAAAGGCTGATGACTTCTCCGTATCTCATAGTAGGAAGACAATCCTATACAGCCATATTTCTCAATGCGTAGAAGGCAAACCATTGATTGTATATAGGATCACATTGAGAGACATAATATATTACACAGGATTTATATGGCGCCAACAGTTTGCACAGTGCTTTACAATCTAAAGGGAGATCGTACAGATACAATACAATTCAAAACAAGGATTAGGAGGGCCCTGCTCATGGAGCGTGCGATCTAAAGGGAGGGAAAAAAGGGTACAAAAAGGCAATAGCTGTGAGGCATTGGTTGATGGAGGTGGTCAAAGTACAGTTTTTAGGTGGAGGTGGGATAGACTTCCCTGAATAGGTGAGTTTTCAGTGATCTGGGTAGGAGACAGCTGGACAGATTGAGGCAGAGGGTTCTGGGAATGTCTGTATTGTCCAGTGGACTGCCCTGCCCATGTGCACCTTTTCTTTTGCTAGTTATGACATGATCTGTGCAACTGCCATATTTGCTTTCAATCAACCAATTCCAGACCCTGCTGACACGACTTCAGATCAAGTGAATGCAAAAGGGAGCGCTGTGGAATCTGCTTTTTAAAGAGGACACCAGATTATTTATCAAGTTTCACAGCCTGGCCTGTCAATCAGGGGCGGACTGACAACTCATGGGGCCCCCGGGCAATAGGGCATCATGGGGCCCCTGTGTCCTTGCCCAAACTCAAAAAAGCCTATGAAAAAGGTATCAGGGGCATCTCATGGGGCCCCCTACTGACCCCGGGCCCTCGGGCAGTGCCTGATTTTCCAAATGGTCAGTCCGCCCCTGCTGCCAATATTTCCTGCCTGCGATTACCGGATAAGTTCCTCTTTAGGAAAAGGTGACACCTGTACTCAGGGTGAAACATGTTCCCAAGCACCCACCTCCAGAGTCCCCTCACAGTGATGGTGTGCAGGAGTTCCTCTCCCCCACATCCACGGCTGTTCGTTACTCCACTCACAAAGCCACATTGTTCGTTTAGAGCCGGTTCACATATATGTGAAATGGATGCGTTTTGAACATGCCTGACAAAGGGGTCCAAAACGTTACACCTTTCCTTTTGTGACGTGACCATTCTTCAGTATAAATAGCCTTTCGGACGACATTGGTGATCTGTGGTGTGTTGGCAAATATGAACATTAATCTATGATTGTTCCAGTTTCCAGCTGGATGTTGCTGCAGCACCCGTTACTTTTGGGCCCGATCTAGGAACGGGAATATAACAATCCTGAACTGCATCCAATTCGCATGACATGTGAACCAAAACGGTTTTCTATGGAGCCGATTCACATATGTGCGGGCCGGCCACAGTGCAATTTAAAAGGTACGATTTCAGGTACGATTTCCAGTGTTTGCACCTGAATCACACCTGAGCCACTGTACGAACATCACACTGCAAACCAGCCAGGCACAATGCGAACCCAGGCATACAGAGATCTGTGAAAGAATAAAATACCAATACAGCAGACTATGAGTGCAATAACTAGGGCACTCATAGACCATTGACACTTCCTTCAAATGGAAAGCCTGCAGGAGCCTGACATTGCACCCAGCATCCGCTAATTGCAGGTACAATGCTTGGCAGGTTGTTACTGGGAAGTATAATAAATGCAAAAATATGTGCATTTATTATTTTTTCCTTAAAAGAGAAGTAGGGCTCCCCCTCCCCAAGTATACTTACCTAGGTGGATGCAGTATTGGTTTGATTGCTGCATCTTTCCCCCGCCGGCTCTAAGGGTGAGAACATACATTCCCGCTGATCGCAGAGTTCTCCACTCCGCTCTAAGCAGAAAGCGGTGACCATCAGTCTCCACTGTCTGCTCTGCCACCCCAGCGCTGGCCTGTGGAGGGGGAGGAAGCGGCTGGCTCAATCTCTCAGCAGCTTGCTGACAGACTGAGCCAGGTGCCACTCCAGACTCTTGGGTGGATCCTGACTTTAAAGTCAGGATTCTTTCCCCAGCCTGGACTGGCTGAGTGACGTCCGCCAACAGCAGCCTTCAGTCCGCTATCAGCTGAAAACGGGTCACAGGAGTGCAGAATGAACTGCACTGCTATGATCCACAGGAGAAGTACAGCAAAAAGAGCTTTGGCAGTACTTCTCCTTTAAAGGTGAACTTAGCCTTTAATGGTGACCTATTGTTACAGTTGTAAGGTTTCAAGCTGCCTCCACTATCTGGCAGCAGTCAATACCTACACATAGAAAAATGATGACTGGCCAATGTAAAGAACACAACCAGCCAGCATTGAGGGCTGTGAGGAATACTGGGGAGAGAGTGTCTGGATTACACACCGGAGGGGACATTCATGGAATAGGAAAGGCAGGGAAGAAATACTGTATAGGAAAGGATTCCAGTGGTTGACTTTGTAACTACAAATAAACTACACAGCAGCCTCTAAGTAAATGATACACCTTGTCTGGGAACATCTCACTATAGATTCTGACTGGAATGGGAACACTGCTGATATAAATGGAAAATACTAATAAACGGAGCTGTGAACAAAATAGATATAGACCTCTACCTAGTGGTGAATGATGTTGTATGCCTATCATGGTTCTCTGACATGTTCAATGAATAGACACAGGCGTGGTGCAGTCCCGGTGTTCATGCTCACCTGCTGGCCTTGGAGCCTCTGTTGTAGCTGCATCCTCAGCTGTTTGGGGATATTGGTTCGGGGCCTCATGAGACTGGCCCTGGGGTGCATTCCTTGCATCGGGAAATTTCCTTGCTGCTGGCTCATCTGGCTCATCATAGAGTTGAACGGAGGGTGCTGACCCTGCATGCTACTGAAGCCCCCAGCCTGCATGGCGGACCCCTGTCCTGCATACGGCTGTCCATACATTGGGGGCTTCTGGTCTATCAGCACCGAGGAGTCTTGTGGCTGGAAGGCATCTGGTTGGGGGTCTATAGCCTGGCCCTGTGTAAGAAAAGAAAGACTTTGTAGGTAGGAGGTGGGGGATTTAATCATATAAAATTTGTGTTCACATATAAAGGAACTTAACATGGCTTTGACCATAGAACAAGTAGGTAGCAACAAGGGAGTGCACAATCAGCCAAGTGTTTTATTGCCCCGAGAGCTCTGGAGGAGCGGTAAATGAAAGCTGGGACACCTAGAGATAGTCGAAAGAAAGCTGGCCACTCATGCTACAATTGGGCTGCTCAAATAACAAACTTGGATGACGAGGACAGAAACTCCGACATGCAGGAGGTTCTCTTACATACAATTAATGAAAAATTCAAGAAAAGCTTTTCCCGTGCCTCTTTGAATTACTTTCAGTTTTTTTTTATTGTGGGTGCGACAATCCTGACAATCCAACTGCCAATCACCCCTGTGTGTAATGAGGCCGCCCTCTCACTACTCATACGTAAACTCCTCAGCTATGCATTATTATTCAGGTTCACACATGCATCGACCTGGTACTAGTTTCTCTTTAGTTGGTCTTCCCAACGGCCCCTACAACGCCTCACTATACAGCGGTGCTATGGAGGCTGGTAAATAGAACCACATCCCTCAGTAAGGGACCTGATATGTCGAGAACTGTATCAGATATAGAAGATTCTTTGAAAAGACGAGAACGGAAAGCGCACCAGCCTTGCCATTACTTTTGTGATACCATTTATTGAAGTAATAAAACAGATGTATGCTCACAAACAGCATAAAATGTTAAAGCGGAGCTCCTGTCTCCGGTGAAAAAATGTAAAAAGTCAGCAGCTACAAAAACTGTACCTGCTGATTTTTTGAAAAAACAGCCACTCACCTGTCTTAGGATCAAGTGTCCTCACCACAGCCGGGTTCACCGGCAGTCCTGTGTCCCCCGCGCTGGCATCTTAAATGTGGGCAACCTGTCACAGTTGGGTGTCCACTGTGCATGCGCAAGTGGTGCTGTAGATTGTAAATGGTCCCCCAGTCCTCAGGGACCTGCCATGTGTTCTAAAAGACTGCAGAGGGAGAACTTCTGCTTCCAATCGCCTGTCAAAATCGGGTACCCGCTCCCCAAAAGGTGTCAATCCTTAACAGGGAGTAGGGGATGAGGCCTTAAAGCAGAACTTCCCCTTTTGGATGGAGTTCTTCTTTAAAGCACATCAATATCCATTGTGTCCTGCATGATGTGGTCTGCTGCGTAAGTCCCAAGCATGAGCAGACACTCAAAATATCAGACGCATTCCAAGTGGAGGTCCCTTCTTTCGGGTGTCTTCTTGCAGTTAGGACTCGCACGGTGGACCAGATCATGAAGGACACTGTGGACAACCACTTTAATTTTTGAAAGTACAGATTTTAGTCACAAAGAACCCACCAACAATATTGCAACTTCCATTGCTCAGTCTGAAGATGCAGACTTGGGATACCTGAGCAGGAATGTACGCACACACACGCACAATAGGCCCCACAACTGCCAAGCTGCATATTTGTTGCAGCTACTGACTCAATGAATAGTTGACCTCTTGCCGAACGCTCTGTAGCAGTTTTACTGCTACAGGATGGCTACCCTGCACAAAATCACGTATATATACCCGATTTAGCATTTCCGGGTAGGGGGCACGTGCGCTGTCCTACCCACACTGTCATTGGCTCCAAAGGGTGTTAATCACCGGGCCCCGGCCCGCGAGTCCTGGCTGGGACTCGGTGATTGGTGGAGCAGCTCACAGGGGAGAGATTTGTGAGTGCTGGTTTGTATCTCCCTGCAAAGCATGTCCCCTAGTAAAACACCACAAAGTACACATTAATAACACTCCCTAACACACAGAAGTACCATTACAAAGTTTTAGCAGAATGTTAAAAGATATGTGGGGATTGAGAAAAAAAAAAAAAGCAGAAAAACACAAGCCTAGGGTTAACCTAGAGATAAGAAAAGTAAAGCAAATTCTATTTGACACAAGAGATAACGGCCTTAATTTGGACATGGGATTCCTCAATCATTATCCAACATATTTATGACTCCTTAAGTGAGTGCTGTTCCCCCCCCCCCAGTCTTTGCTTTGCTGTTCTTACCGCTTGGATAACCCTAGGCTTGTGTTTCTTTCTGCTTTTTTTTTTCTCAATCCCCACATATCTTCTAACATTCTGCTAAAACTTTGTAACAGTACTGCTTGGACCTTGAAGAAGGGGACACTCCCCGAAAGCTTGTCCTCAAAATTGTATGTTAGTGCAAATAAAAAAGTATCACAGACAGTACTGAATTGTTTCTATGGCAAAAAGTAAAAGTTATTGGGTTTTTTTTAAATTGTTGGACTTTTTTTTTTCCGTAATTTATATAGTGCAAAAAAAAAAAAAAAAACCCCAGTAGTGATCAAATTCCACCAAAAGAAAGCTCTATTTAAGTGAAATAAAATTATATAAATTTCATTTGTGTACAGTGTTGTATGACTGCACAATTGTCAGTTAAAGTAGCGCAGCGCCGTATAGCAACAAATGCCATGGTCATATAGGGGGAGAAACCTTCCAGAGGGCAAGTGGTCAAATAAAGGAAAAGGATGACATCCTCCAATTGAGGGTCTCTCTCTTTTTCTCTACAGACTACAAACACAGGTCTGGAAAACCGCTCTCTGCTCCTACACAAATACCTGGTTGACAAGCTCAGGGATCCCCAGGGCCCGATCTATTTCCTCCAAGCCAGTGGGATCTGTATTGCTGAGAAGGGTGTGGAGTTGGTCCAGGAGAGCGATCTCATCAGTCTGCCCCTCCACGGTTGATGGAGGACAAAGGAGATCATCCAGAGAAGCCCTTCCAAGCTGCCTGGAAGACGTAGGTGGCAGAGAGATTCTGTGGGGTGTGAAGACAGACGTCCATGAAGTCACAATGACTGACACTACAAGCACAGAATGACTCAAGGGACTTTTGGTATTGATATTTCCAGAAGATGCCTCACCTGTTCTGAGATCCATTCGGCCCCTGCTCCATGGCCATCATACTGTCAGGCCAAGACCCCGCAGGATTTGAAGGTGCTTGCTGACCATAGGGGCTGGAACCCATGCCCATCGCCATTTCATTAGGCCCTAAGAAGTAAAAGGACTCATTATATAGTTATCTATGTACTTCTCATTCTTCAATAACCTTCTTCACGGATATATTGGTTGACTGCTTTGTAGACCAGGTTCCCCTATCATATTCATTTTTAACACCTCATCTCCATATAAATTCAGTTAAAGATAATAACTATCCAAAGAGCCATCCCATATCTCCATTATTTTCCAGGAACTGGTTAACCAATTTATTTTCGGCATGATGTACAAATGTCGACATTGAAAAGACTCAGTTCCCATTCAGGGCAAAGTGACACATTTTCTTGAAAGCTCACCCCCTACCCACTTATAACCACTCCATTCATCCAAAATATACCCGGGGCTTCTAGGTATATTAGAGCATTGGACCTTCCTCCCAGGATGCAATGCTCTGGCCTGAGCTGCCAATCGATGAAGGAAGGGAGGCACTAAACCTTGTACAAGCTCTGACACGGAGCTTGCATGGGGTTTAGATTCATAGCTCCGATGGAAGAAATGAGCGGTAAGGGAGCTGGGTAAAACTGAACATAAGTGGGCATTTCAAGAGAACCTGTCACTTTTATATTTACATGCATATTAAAAAAAAAAACCTTTATTTTAGTACTGTTCTGGCCACCAATAAAGTGGGCATCCTCTGTGTCTGGGTGGTTGTCGGGGGTCACAGACGACCTTCTGATTAATTTTCTAACCAGCTGTACTGACGAGAAAAGGTGAAGCTAGTTAGTGGTTTGGAGGTAAAATAAGATCTTTGTACTAGACATGTGCAGTTCGTTTCGTTCCGAATCGAAATTGGCCTAAAATTTTCGTTATAAGGAGATTCGGATGTATCCGAATTATAATCGTAATGAAATTTAAATGAATCCTAAACAATGAAACAAAGTTTCGTCTGAAATAACAAATTATATGACATCGAATCAAATAGGAAACTAATTTAAAAAGGTAATCGAAAAAAATTAAAAATGTTAACTTATTGCTGATTTCCTTCAAAGACTGTGTGTATTAGTGTTAAAATACATCGGTCTTCAAAAAGAATAGAATAGAACATATAATAGAAAACAATAGAATAAAATGAAATAAAAAGAATATAGCCGTTTTCCGGAATTCAAATATAATGGAATAGATTGAAAAAGAAAGAATATAGCAGTCTTTCAAAATTTGAATTTCGGAAGACAGCTATATTCTATTCAAAAAGAGTAGAACAGAATAAAGCAAAATGGAAAAGAATAGAATAAAATAGAAAAGAATAGAACAAAAAGAATAGACTAGAAAAAAATAGAAAGAATATAGCGGTCTTCCGAAATTTGAATTTTAAATAGAATAAAACCATCTTTTCTTCACAATGAATTCTGATTGATCTGGATACTTTCGATTCAAGTTCGATGTAAATACTTCGAATCCACTGGAAAAAATCAAATTCGGTCGAAAACTAATAAACAAAACTACACAAATTTTGGTGCAAATGCAACAAAACAAAATTAGTAACAACAAATCGATCAGAAATCATTCTGCACATGTCTATACTCAACGTAAAATCTGTTTCTCTGAGGCCACTGAGGAACACAATTTGATGGTAATAAGCACCCTGGCGTTATACTGCCGCCCACAGGAGAAATGGTCACTAGGCAGACAATGAATGGCCAGCCCCCTTGAGGCTACAAAACCTCACAAACACATCAGTTGTAGCAAGCAGTCCAAAAATGAGAAGAGGACAATATCATATAAGGGAAGGGAGCTGTGTCCCTGAATGGACTTATTTTCTCTATTATCCATTGAGGGATACAGCTTGATGATAAATGAGCAACCTAGGGACATCCAAAAGTAGTTCAAGCTGGGGGCAGGGAACCCTCACGCAGACGAAACAACCCAACAAGTAAAAAATAAGGAAAACGAAGCACCTTGCAGAACATTTCCACCAAAAGCAGCATCGAACCTTTAAACCTATTTCTTGAAGACCAGGTTGCAGCCTTACAAATCAATGACACCACAATTTCATTGCCCTAGCACAGTGGTCTTTAACAGGAAAAGGAGGCACTTCAGAGGCCCACAAACCTGTAGAATCCACTTGGAGATGGCAGATCTGGAACCTGGAGAAAAACTCTTAAGACCTTATTGAAAGAAAAAATGGAATCCGTCTCTCATGGAGCTCCACTGGAAAGACCGATGCCAGGATTGTAGTTGCCAAACCCGATTCTGTAATCTTTGTCAACATGTTCTAGAGCAGGAAAGACCTTGGACTGAAACTTTTCCAGGAGAAGGCTCAAGTATTCCAAGCGACGAAACAGAATCAGGGATGACATCTGAAAGCTCAGGATCCATCCAAAGTCCTCCAACGTCCACACAGTGAAGGATATAAAGAGCCCAAGGTCAGAGAGGGCTCTTCACAGCAACAGATTGGGTCTGAGATGAAATACACCCAGTACTGGTGGCAAGGATCTTCGTGAATACGGAAAGGTGGATGGGCCACAAACTTAGTGTTTAACATCCATAGCAAAGATCCCCAGATAAACTGTCCCTACCTGAAAACCGGAGTCCCGTGATAACTAAAACATAGCTGGGTTGTCATTGAGGACTACTGGACCATCATAGACAGAACACCAGTATACGTAATGTACTGGGAAAACTGGCACTCATTGGCTAACTTGATAACTCCGTAAGGAATCCCCAGATAAATGGTCTCTACCTGAAAAGAAAAGTCCCGTGATAACTGAAACATAGCTTGGGTTGTCACAGTAGGACCACTGGACCATCATAGACAGAACACCAGAATAAGTAATGTACTGGGAAAACCGGAACTCCTTAGCTAACTGGAGAGATGTCAAGGATTTTCAATATCCATCCCGAATTTACCAGTAGCTGTTGGTAGAAAAATAAAAATCTTCCAATTCAAACTATATAAAAGGAGATGGGAAAGAACATCCATTTTTTTTAGGACACTAAGCAAAACAGAGAGGTGGGAGGGGTTATATTCTTAAGGCCCCTTTCAGATGGGATGGACCTATCAGCAGGGGTTCTCTCTGCTGGTGGATGACAGGTTTGTGTCCGATCCACTGCTGCAGATCGGACACAGACACTGCTTGCTGACTTCTATGGGGTAGTCAGATGGAAACGGACCGCTTGTCCATTTCCACCCAACTGTCATCCGATCCATCTGTTTTTGGCGTTCAAGATCGGATCAGATGCTGGAGGGTGAAAGCGGACAAGTCAGCCGGTCTATAGATGGTCCAGTTCGGTCAGACAGACCATATAGGACCCTCAGTGTAAAAGGGAACTAAGAGGGGTGGCCTTCAGTTTTTATCGGTGTCTCCTGTAGGTGGCAGAATAACTCTAGGTTTCCTATTATGAGCTAGGTCCCTCAATGGACAATAGAGAAACAAACATTGCTGCCTTCAGATCTTAGGTACATGAAGACAAAAATCCTTGTTTGATGGAATTTCCAGGTCACCCTATACATCTCAGACACATACTCATGGACATCATCTGCTGTGGCAGCACCGGCCGGTTTCCTGGCATGCTGTTGGATCTTCCTGGAAGTCCCGGCATACTTGCGCTCATAGCAGGTCTCGGCATGGCGGCATTATATTCCGGTCCTTGTCTCCCTACCGGCCCCGTGCTGGAGGGTTCCATCTGGTTGACAGCAGAGTTCTGCATGGCCCAGTCTCCGCCCGGGTGTTGGCTCATCCCCCTGTTGGCTCCGTTCCCTACAGGGACCAGAAATACAGCAAAAGACGATCATTATAGGACAAGGGAGCTTCAAGCACACGATCTTCAGAAAACACACAACAATCTCCATACAGGAATCAATGACGGTACCTGCGCTGCCACCCTAGTGTCAGTTTATGTGAAAAGCATCTGAATCAGAGGCTACAACCAAGATAGAGAAACACAAACTCCAGATAATTACACATTATGGAGGACAGAAATGATTGTTCAGAGCGAAAAGAGAGGTCGTACCCAGCATCACAAAATTTTCCTGGCCGTCTATCATCCTTGGACTTCCCATCATGCTCTGCTTTGGCATCATTGGAAAATTACTGACATTCCGGACCGGAGGGGTGGAGTTACCAGGCATAGTGCTGTCCAACGACATGGCTCGATTGAAGGGCGGCCGATTCACCTGAACATTCTGAGGGCTCCTCATACCTGGAAAGTATGGAATATTTTACAGAAATCAGCAACAGAACGTCAGAAATAACACTGAACAATAGGATTCGGCTCAACATTTTATCATGAAGCAGAAGCTCTGTCAGATGTTCGTTGCCAGACACTGATCACTACTTTAGGGCGAGTGTGTTTTTCTGCCGGCCACCTTGTCGGATAAAGTGGCTCGAATAGCTGAAGGTTTTTAACATTCATGCATTCTATGCATGAAGGTAAAAAACATTCTTTGTGCAGCTCCAACCACCACCCCCCACGCAGCACCTGCCTAATACTTACCTGATCCCAATCCAGCAATGTGCACGAGAGCCGAGGCTCTCCTTGGTCTCTCCCTCCTCATTGACTGAGACACAGCAGTGGGAGCCATTGGCTCCAGCTGCTTTCAATCACAACCAATGAGAAGGAAACAGGGGGAAGGGCTGAGCTATGCTCTGTGTGTCCCATAGAGGCGGCTCAGGAGCGAGCATGCGGCTTGCTCTGGGGGGCAGTCAACAGGAAGGAGGAGCCAATAGCATCGGCGGGGAACCCCAGAAGAGGAGGATTGGGGCTGATCTGGGTGTCAGTCAGCAGGGAGGAGCCAATAGCGCCGGCGGGGAACCCCAAAAGAGGAGGATCGGGTCTGATCTGGGTGGCAGTCAGCAGGAAGGAGGAGCCAATAGCGCTGGCGGGGAACCCCAGAAGAGGAGGATCGGGGCTGATCTGGGGGGCAGTCAGCAGGGAGGAGCCAATAGCGCCGGCGGGGAACCCCAAAAGAGGAGGATCGGGTCTGATCTGGGTGGCAGTCAGCAGGAAGGAGGAGCCAATAGCGCTGGCGGGGAACCCCAGAAGAGGAGGATCGGGGCTGATCTGGGGGGCAGTCAGCAGGGAGGAGCCAATAGCGCCGGCGGGGAACCCCAAAAGAGGAGGATCGGGGCTGATCTGGGGGGCAGTCAGCAGGAAGGAGGAGCCAATAGTGCCGGTGGGGAACCCCAGAAGTGGAGGATCGGGGCTGATCTGGGTGGCAGTCAGCAGGAAGGAAAAGCCAATAGCGCCGGCGGGGAACCCCAGAAGAGGAGGATCGGGGCTGATCTGGGGGGCAGTCAGCAGGAAGGAGGAGACAATAGAGCCGGCGGGAAACCCCAAAAGAGGAGGATCGGGGCTGATCTGTGCAAAATCATTACACAGAGCAGCCATTTGCTCCTGCTGCGTTCAATCACAGCCAGTGAGGAGGAAACAAGGGGCAGGGCTGAGCTATGCTCAGTGTCTCCCATAGAGGTGGCTCAGAAAGGAGAATGCGGCTTGCTCTGGGGGGCAGTCAGCAGGAGCCAATAGCACCGGTGGGGAACCTCAGAAGAGGAGGATCGGGGCTGATCTGTGGAAAACCATTACACAGAGCAGGTAAGTATGACACGTTTGTCATACTTACCTGCTGAACCTTTATACCCACTTTAACAGGACTGTTTTCAGTAGCCAGGTCACAGCAAGTTCACAGACAACACAATATAACAGATGACAGGGGGAGAAGGGCCATGCTCACCCATGGGGGGCGTGTCTGGGAACACCGGCGTTTTAGCTCTCATGTTTCCCGTACCGGAGCTCATGGGATTAGTGTAGAAGTCTGAGCCTGCGAGGTCACCGAGAATTGCGTCCAAGTTGTCCAAGTCGCCGGTCACCTGAAAGCAAAGAAATAAATAGTTGATCAGAGCCAGACCCTCCAGTAAGACATTACTATATAAACTATATTGTATGCAGAATACAAGACAGCGAAATGAAGGATAAATAACTGATTGGAAAGATTGGATGACTGTATCACAAACATTTAGAGAAAAAAAGGCTACTTATATTTAGTAGTAATATTGTGGGGTCAATTTACTAAAACTGGAGAGTGCAGAATCTGGTGCAGCGGTGCATGGCAGCCAATCAGCTTCTAATTTCAGCTTGTTCAATCAAAGTGTTACTAAACCCACAACACTAAAATCAGTCTGTATATGCAATAAAGCATGCTTGTTATACTCACTGTGGAACCTAAGGGGTTAATCCTCTGCATTGTGTAATAGTTTGATCCTGTCTTCTCTGATCCTCCCCTTCTATTGTCCCAATCCATCTGCTGATAAAACAGAGCTCTAGGAGGCACTCTGCGCATACTCAGTTTGGTGTGTATTGCTAGAGAGTTGTTTTTGGGGGGGGAAGGGGGGGAAGGGGGGAAATCAGGGAGGCATGTGATCAGCACAGAGCCAATCAGGAATGTCCAACCAAACAGTGGGTCAGGGGTCCGGCAGCCTTATAGGACAGTCATTGCAGAATGTAAACGCCTATTACGAACAATAACCAGTGCTCTGCTGGACACTGATAGAAGTCACAAGACTGCTATATACTGCTGATGAGAAAAGGTATTTAGTAGTTTATATTTCTTAAATAATTGGATTTCCATGTTGTGTGTACTGTTGGAGACCAGATATAGCAAATGCGGGGTCCGGGGAGAGCAGATATAGTGAATGCGGGGTCCGGGGAGAGCGGATATAGTGAATGCGGGGTCCGGGGAGAGCGGATATAGTGAATGCGGGGTCCGGGGAGAGCGGATATAGTGAATGCGGGGTCCGGGGAGAGCGGATATAGTGAATGCGGGGTCCGGGGAGAGCGGATATAGTGAATGCGGGGTCCGGGGAGAGCGGATATAGTGAATGCGGGGTCCGGGGAGAGCGGATATAGTGAATGCGGGGTCCGGGGAGAGCGGATATAGTGAATGCGGGGTCCGGGGAGAGCGGATATAGTGAATGCGGGGTCCGGGGAGAGCGGATATAGTGAATGCGGGGTCCGGGGAGAGCGGATATAGTGAATGCGGGGTCCGGGGAGAGCGGATATAGTGAATGCGGGGTCCGGGGAGAGCGGATATAGTGAATGCGGGGTCCGGGGAGAGCGGATATAGTGAATGCGGGGTCCGGGGAGAGCGGATATAGTGAATGCGGGGTCCGGGGAGAGCGGATATAGTGAATGCGGGGTCCGGGGAGAGCGGATATAGTGAATGCGGGGTCCGGGGAGAGCGGATATAGTGAATGCGGGGTCCGGGGAGAGCGGATATAGTGAATGCGGGGTCCGGGGAGAGCGGATATAGTGAATGCGGGGTCCGGGGAGAGCGGATATAGTGAATGCGGGGTCCGGGGAGAGCGGATATAGTGAATGCGGGGTCCGGGGAGAGCGGATATAGTGAATGCGGGGTCCGGGGAGAGCGGATATAGTGAATGCGGGGTCCGGGGAGAGCGGATATAGTGAATGCGGGGTCCGGGGAGAGCGGATATAGTGAATGCGGGGTCCGGGGAGAGCGGATATAGTGAATGCGGGGTCCGGGGAGAGCGGATATAGTGAATGCGGGGTCCGGGGAGAGCGGATATAGTGAATGCGGGGTCCGGGGAGAGCGGATATAGTGAATGCGGGGTCCGGGGAGAGCGGATATAGTGAATGCGGGGTCCGGGGAGAGCGGATATAGTGAATGCGGGGTCCGGGGAGAGCGGATATAGTGAATGCGGGGTCCGGGGAGAGCGGATATAGTGAATGCGGGGTCCGGGGAGAGCGGATATAGTGAATGCGGGGTCCGGGGAGAGCGGATATAGTGAATGCGGGGTCCGGGGAGAGCGGATATAGTGAATGCGGGGTCCGGGGAGAGCGGATATAGTGAATGCGGGGTCCGGGGAGAGCGGATATAGTGAATGCGGGGTCCGGGGAGAGCGGATTAGTGAATGCGGGGTCCGGGGAGAGCGGATATAGTGAATGTGGGGTCCTGGATTTAGGAACACATTAAAGCTTTAATAAGAAAACCTGGAAGCCAATTGTTCTTTTATGCAGAGTTGCACCAGATTTTGCACTCTCCAGTTTTAGTAAATTACAATATGCAGTCAATATTTATACACTTTATGTGACAGCCTGCCTCGAACCCCTTATACCCCATATCAGCTCCGTGTTTGCTGGTGTTTGCGCTTACACAGGGCTGAAGACTAGGCCAGGCTCAGGTATTTAGCCCAGGGACTGCATCCTGAAAGGTTACATGATCCCCAAATCCAGAAGCATTGGGTATTTAGTGGCGGCTCTAGGGGAATAACAAAGAGGCAAAGAGGCAGGGTGGGGAGCTTGCAGCCAGGGCAAGTTTATGTGGGTCTGGTTGGGGATTTGAAGTGGAGGTCATATATTCTGCCAAATGCATTAGCAGTGGTTATTTTGCAGAGGCTCTAACACAGGGGTCCACAAACTTTCTAAGCAAAGGGCTAGTTTACAGTTTAACAGACTGTAGGGGGGCTTGTTGGTGTGAGTCGAAAATTCACTTTCGTCAATAGGAGTAAACAATGCCCCATCACTGGTGTCAGTGGGAGGAATAGTGCCTCATCATTGATATCAGTGGAATAGTGCCCCATCATTGGTATCAGTGGGAGGAATAGTGCCCCATCATTGGTGTCAGTGGGAGGAATAGTGCCCCATCATTGGTATCAGTGGGAGGAATAGTGCCCCATCATTGGTGTCAGTGGGAGGAATAGTGCCCCATCATTGGTGTCAGTGGGAGGAATAGTGCCCCATCATTGGTGTCAGTGGGAGGAATAGTGCCCCATCATTGGTGTCAGTGGGAGGAATAGTGCCCCATCATTGGTGTCAGTGGGAGGAATAGTGCCCCATCATTGGTGTCAGTGGGAGGAATAGTGCCCCATCATTGGTGTCAGTGGGAGGAATAGTGCCCCATCATTGGTGTCAGTGGGAGGAATAGTGCCCCATCATTGGTGTCAGTGGGAGGAATAGTGCCCCATCATTGGTGTCAGTGGGAGGAATAGTGCCCCATCATTGGTGTCAGTGGGAGAAATAGTGCCCCATCATTGTTATCAGGAGAAGGAATTATGCCTCATCATTGGTGTCAGTGGAAAGATTTGTGCCCCCTTGTTGGCGCTGGAAGTGATAGTAACCCAAGGGCCGGATATAGGCAGGCAAAGGGCTGCTTCCAGCCCCTGGGCCACAGTTTGGAGACCACTCTAAGAGAATAACAAAGAGGCAGGGTGGGAAGGTTCCAGCAATGGTGGGTTTATGTGGGTCTGGTCTGGGATTTGACGAGAAAAGGTTGTTGAGGTTACATGGTCCCCCAAATCCAGAACCATTGGGTATATGAGAATAACACGGAGGTGGGGAGGTTGCAGCAAGGGTTTTCTGGTTAGGGCTTTTTAGAGACTCTGCCAGGTTGCCCATTCAGAGACTCTAAAACAGGACAGTTTGAAGGGATAAAGCTGGCATGAAAAATGCAGATTTCAATGGTTACCTCCTCAGTGGGCTCACTCTTTATCTTCATGTCCTTGTCCTGGCTGGAGGTGGAAACAGAGGAACTGCTGCACTGGCCCAGTTTGCTGTCCATGGGTTCTACTTTGGGTTTAATGTCCTTGGTTATCTGATCCTTGCCCTCGTCCTTGTCCAGCAGGTATCGCAGGAGCGCATTGTTCTCCTTCTTCTTAGGGCTCATTTGTTCCTGCTTCACCGTTGGCTCTGCACAAGGGGCAGAGCTGACTGACTCCTGGAAATTGTCCTTGCCGGTGGCTTCCGCAGTGATCTTGGCAACCTCTGCGGGGGAATTGCCGTTCTGTAACAACTTGTGAAGGATGCGGTGCTTCTCCTGCAGCATGGAGCCATGCAGATTCGATGTGGAGCTGACGCCAGTGGAAGTAGAGGAGGACACACTGGAGGGGCTGGTGACGTTGCTGGAGGAGTCTTTACAGCCAGAGTCCATGGAAGAGTTGGTCATGGTACTGTGACCACGCTCCTCGGTAGGACACGTCAACAACTGCAGGAGTTTCTTGTGGCCCTTACTTTCTACTTGTGCCCGCTGGCTGTCGGGGCCTTCAACAATATTCTCCTTACTGTCCTTCTCCCCCAGGTGCTCCCTCCCGCTGGACTGACAGACAGAACTCTCCACTTGTCCCTGTTCACAAAACAACCCCGCCGGACTCTTACACTCCGGGGGCATTTTAGATTGCTGTCCCATGTTCATATTAGGGGCGTTCTCAGTTTTTTGACCCGGCGAGGACAATGATGACAAAAGAGAACTGCCAACGCCTTCGCTAATTGCATGAAGGGCACTGAGCGAGCTGCTCGAAAAACTCCCTCCTCCCGCGTTGCCAGATGACCCCATTGGGGAGTTCATTCCTGCAAGAAGACACAAAATGGTAACAGAAACATAGAAAAGTGGTGGCAGAAAAAGACCGAGTGGACCATCGAGTCTGCCCGGTTTTTTTTTTTTGCGTTTTATTTATTTATTTTTTTTGGTTAACTTGAGTTTAGGTCTATGCTTGTCCCAAGCATGTTTGAAGCTATTTACTGTTGACTGGCTCATTACCTCTGCTAGACGTTTATTCCAAGCGTCAACTACTCGAATCAGTGCAGTAATCGATCCAGACAAAGAGAAACCAGCTTAGTCCATGCGCAACCAAAACACATTGGGGTTGATTTAATCAAACTGGAGGGTGCAAAATCTGGAGCAGCTGTGCATAGAAACCAATCAGCTTCCAGGTTTTACTGTTAAAACTTAACTGAACAAGCAGAAGTTAGAAGCTGATTGGCTGCCATGCACAGATCCTGAGTGCTCCAGTTTCAGCAAATCAACCCCAATGATCAATAAAGCTCTTCTTGACGAAAAGCCAGTTCCACATTTTTTTCCCGCAACTTTTCTTTTTTGCAGCATATCTTGCATGTGAAGGAACGAATTGGATTTTCTCTATCACAGGATAATGCTTGCTTCATGATGGCCTATGAAATATAGACTAGAAACTGGATGAACATCTGAAAATTTCCAACAAGGATTCAAACGGCTGATGGGTTTCTGTCACTGTACCTGTGAGGGAGATTTCCCCCTTCCTTGAGGTCATAATGACCAATAAGTAGAACTGTGGCCAGGCAATGAAATCCATTAAGTAGCTATTTCTTAGCAAACAGTAAAAATGCTTTAGATCAAGCACTCATAGACCTCTCTAACTGCAGGCAGCATGGAGTAATTAATCCTCAAAGTTCGGTGAAAAAAATGTTGTTACTGTACTTCAAATTTGTGTAGATTGCTTTGCTCCCCACCTCCCCCTCCTAGAAGCAATTTGGAAACCTGCTGGTCTTCCACACAGGAGGAGAGAACAAAATGCCGAGACCGGATTTGAATGACTTCACTAAATATATTGTGAGGTTTGAGGATGAATTGTTCCACGGTGGCTGAAGAAGCAAAGGTCAGTGAGGGCTTCTTTTAAGGCTCATTTATGCTAGTTAAGGATGTGTAAGTACTTTAAAGTAGAAATGTGTTTGGACTATAGGCATTAAAGGACTGGCAGTGATGCCTTGCGACGCTCAGACCAGGAACTCCCATTTTAAATGACCACCCTTTGAATGACAAAGGAGGGATCTAACTCACCAAATATCAGAGTCCAAGGTAATATAATGATAAAATAGATTCATAGCACAATATGTTCAATGCGTTTCAGGGGCCAGAAATACCTCCTCTCTCTCAAACTAGTTTGACTAGCTTGGGAAAAAGGACGGGATTTCCTGTTTGTGCCAGGCTCTCTTTGGGGCTCTGTCTACTGAGCACCAACAAGACGCAGCCCTGATGAAGGAGGAGTGTGTTTGACCCCTGAAATGCGATCGATCTTTTCTGCTATGAATCAATTTCATCATTAAATTACCTTGGATTCTTGGATGTCTGTTTGCTGCTCTCATTGTATTGTACACTCATCAACCTGCAATCCAATTCTGAATATTGGATATACACTCACTGGCCACCTTATGAGATACACCTTGCTAGTGCCAAGAAAATATCCCCCACACCATTACACCATCAGCCTGAACCTTTGATACAAGGCAGGAGGGATCCACCACACCATTACACCATCAGCCTGAACCTTTGATACAAGGCAGGAGGGATCCACCACACCATTACACCATCAGCCTGAATCTTTGATACAAGGCAGGAGGGATCCACCACACCATTACACCACCAAACACCAGCCTGAACCTCTGATACAAGGCAGGATGGATCCACCACACCATGACACCACCACCACCAGCCTGAACCTTTGATACAAGGCAGGATGGATCCACCACACCATGACACCACCACCACCAGCCTGAACCTTTGATACAAGGCAGGATGGATCCACCACACCATGACACCACCACCACCAGCCTGAACCTTTGATACAAGGCAGGATGGATCCACCACACCATTACACCACCTGATACAAGGCAGGAGGGATCCACCACACCATTACACCATCAGCCTGAATCTTTGATACAAGGCAGGAGGGATCCACCACACCATTACACCACCAAACACCAGCCTGAACCTCTGATACAAGGCAGGATGGATCCACCACACCATGACACCACCACCACCAGCCTGAACCTTTGATACAAGGCAGGAGGGATCCACCACACCATGACACCACCACCACCAGCCTGAACCTTTGATACAAGGCAGGAGGGATCCACCACACCATTACACCACCACCACCAGCCTGAACCTCTGATACAAGGCGGGATGGATCCACCACACCATGACACCACCACCACCACCAGCCTGAACCTTTGATACAAGGCAGGATGGATCCACCACACCATGACACCACCACCACCAGCCTGAACCTTTGATACAAGGCAGGAGGGATCCACCACACCATGACACCACCACCACCAGCCTGAACCTCTGATACAAGGCGGGATGGATCCACCACACCATTACACCAGCACCAGCCTGAACCTTTGATAGAAGGCGGGATGGATCCACCACACCATTACACCACCACCAGCCTGAAAATTTGATACAAGGCAGGAGGGATCCACCACACCATTACACCACCACCAGCCTGAAAATTTGATACAAGGCAGGATGGATCCACCACACCATGACACCACCATCACCAGCCTGAACCATTGATACAAGGCAGGATGGATCCACCACACCATGATACCACCACCACCAGCCTGAACCTCTGATACAAGGCAGGAGGGATCCACCACACCATGACACCACCACCACCAGCCTGAACCTTTGATACAAGGCAGGATGGATTCACCACACCATGACACCACCACCACCAGCCTGAACCTTTGAGACAAGGCAGGAGGGATCCACCACACCATGATACCACCACCACCCGCCTGAACCTCTGATACAAGGCAGGAGGGATCCACCACACCATGACACCACCACCACCAGCCTGAACCTTTGATACAAGGCAGGAGGGATCCACCACACCATTACACCACCACCAGCCTGAACCTTTGATACAAGGCAGGAGGGATCCACCACACCATTACACCACCACCAGCCTGAACCATTGATAAAAAGCAGGATGGATCCACCACACCATTACACCACCACCACCAGCCTGAACCTTTGATACAAGGCAGGATGGATTCACCATACCATTACACCACCACCACCAGCCTGAACCTTTGAGACAAGGCAGGAGGGATCCACCACACCATGATACCACCACCACCAGCCTGAACCTCTGATACAAGGCAGGAGGGATCCACCACACCATGACACCACCACCACCAGATTGAACCATTGATACAAGGCAAGATGGATCCACCACACCATGACACCACCAGCCTGAACCTTTGATACAAGGCAGGAGGGATCCATGCTTTCATGTTGCTTACACCAAGTTCTAACCCCACAATCTGAATGTTGGAGCTGAACCAGTCTGCCCATTCTCCTCTGAACTCTGACATCAACAAGGCATTTTAATCCACCCAACTTTCTCTTTTTTGGACCATTCTTTGTAAACCCTAGAGATGGTTGTTCATCAAAATCCCAGTAGATCAGCAGTTTCTAAAATACTCAGACCAGCACATCTGACACCAACCATGCCACGATCAAAGTCACTTAAATCCCCTTTCTTCCCCATTCTGATGCTCAAATTGAACTTTAGCAAGTCGTCTTCACGTCTAGATTCCCAAATGCATTGAGTTGCTGCCATGTGATTGGCTGATTAGCAAATTGTGTTACCAAGCAACTAAACAGATATACCTAATAAAGTGGCCGCTGAGTGTATTTGTGTGGATTCTGAACTCTGAGTCTTTTTCCTGAGAGTTCAGATCCCTGTTTTATGCTGCAGAACTACAGTGCCCAGTGAAAATGTTAATCTAGTGCCCTGTTTTTTCTTCTTATACGAAGGGTCGAAGGCACAGAAAAACAGCTGCTACCAGACTGAACTTTAGCTGATAACCCCAATAGATTAAAAAAAAAAGTAGGTGGCCTACATTGTGTAAAAGTTATAAGGTGGGACAGGCTGGAATTTTGCATGTTGTTAACAAAAGAATTTGTATGCATGTTGTGGGCAAGAATGTAGGTTAATCATACATAAACGGAGGATGGGAAGGCTCCTGATTTCACGGGGTTGTGACACAACCAATAAAACTGCATAGAGATGTTCGGAACAGGCTGTCTGATCAGAAGGCAGAAAGGTCCTTGACCTCACAAAACTCCGTTGTAATCGATGCGCACTGCTTCTCCCAATTTAGGAAACCACTTTTGAGGGCCAGGCTACTAAATATATACATGCTTCTCTTGGCAGATGACTTGTACCTGAAGAAAGATTAATAGTCTGACGTTGAAGAAAATACCTGGAATGGGGGAGAACTGGCTGGAACCCATCTTGGGGCTCCCTCTATTCCGGGGAGACACCATCAGACCAGGCTGGTTGCTGCTCATGCTGGGGCTGCCATGCGGCGGACTGCTCATGGTGATGCCATAATTGTTGCTCTGATACGGCGACTGCTGCATTCCCTGAGCCTGGGGCGATGGACCCATGTTGCCGCTGGAGCCATATCTCATGCCAGACATTTGCCCCATGTTGTTGGGCTCTACCATGCCGTAGTTCCTGTTCTGTAGCGGCATGGCCTGTACAGGTGAGACATTCATGGCATTGGGATTCTGAGGCAGAGGAGGACGTACACCTTGTGACATGGGACCTTGAGACATAGGACCTTGTGACATGGGACCTTGAGGCATGGGACCTTGAGGCATGGGACCTTGAGGCATGGGACCTTGAGGCATGGGACCTTGAGGCATTGGATTAGGTCGGTAGCCATTTTGCTCTCTGAAATATGCAACACAAAAGAATCTCGTTATTTATCAAGTAAGGCTAAAACAAACAAACTGTTAACCTAACACTCACACCCAACATTAAACTTCCCCCCAACCCCTAATCATATATTTTACCTCTGAAAAGCCACTCTTATCTGGCTTCAAACACTGCCTGCACCCAAGCCTCACACCACCAAACCAAAGGTTTCATGATTATTAAGAGAACAAAGAAAATTACAGCACCCACTAAAATCAATGCACATGTACTATGTACACCATAGTGATTCACACAAGGGGGGGACGAATCCGGGGGCCCTCCCATGTTAAAGGGGGCTTCCAGATTCCGATAAGCTACTCCTCACACTTTCACAACCACTGGGCCAGGGCTGTCCTCATCAACATGGTGACAAAGAGCCGCCACCCTCCCCCCCCCCCCCATGCTGAGGGTATATAGCCAGGTATGGTTCGGCTGGCAACAGGGGGAGTCGGTGGCTGTTCGCTCATTCCCACCTTTCCTGGCCTGAATGCTCAGATAAGGGTCTAGTATGGATCTTGGGCAGGGGCGGACTGACCATTTGAAAACTCAGGCAGTGCCCGAGGGCCCGGGGTCAGTAGGGGGCCCCATGAGATGCCCCTGGTACCTTTTTCATAGGCTTTTTGAGTTTGGGCAAGGACACAAGGGCCCCATGATCCCCTATTGCCCGGGGCCCCATGAGTTGTCAGTCCGCCCCTGATCTTGGGAAGAGCCCACGCCATTTTTCTTTTTTTATTCGGATTGGGGTTCCCCTTGAAACCCATACCAGACTGAAGATCCTAGTATGTATTTTTTTTTTTTTTTTAGGGGGGGGGGGTGCATTTTTTGTTGTTTATTTTGACACGGGGTCCCCTTCAAAATTTTTACCAAACCCAAAGGACCTTGTATGGATTGGCAGGGTACCCCCAATACGTTTTTTTTTTTTCATTTTGTTAATGCCAGCTATTTTGCTTACAATTCTGTTGTCAGTGGAAAATCCCCACTGACAGCAGGGATGACTAACTGTTGCTAAGGAGCCAGGGACTGCCAGCGTCCTAACAATGGATGATTCATCCTTGCTCCTGACGGCAGGGATGAGTCACTGGTTGTCAAGAAGCCAGCGGGACCCGGATCCTAACAACCAAACACCAGGAAACTTTAGGAAAAAAAAAAACAAACAAAAAGGGAAAAATGCTCCAAAACCCATCAAAAACGCATGCAAACTGGAGTGCGCTTTTTGTGGTGTGTACTGCATGCAGAAATGCACCCAGAGTGCGTTTTTGTGGTGTAAACCGGCCCTTAAAGATAAAAGAACGAACCCCGAATTACTTAGCCTGCTGCGGAGCATTAGCCTTCACAATAGTGACCAACTTTCCTGAAAATGTTGAGGGTCACAATATGTCCAGGACTAATATTGCACATACCGTTGTAGGAAGTGAGTGGAGACAAAGCCATGAGGATCATTGGTGACAGGGTTGCGAAATAACTTGCTTTTGGTCTGTGCCGTTACCATAGTGCCATCCGCCAAAGAGAACCTGTACAGTGGTGTCTCCGAGTGACCGTGGACGTATGCTGCAAGGACAAGGCCACAGGACAAGCTGAACCCACAGACGCTACTCCCAGAATGCAATGCACTATTACTCCCCAACCAAGAAAGGCCAGAGAGGAGAAAGAACGTTTCTTAATGTGCATCTAAAAAAATTATCTTAAGATAAACAAATACAAAATAACCCAAGATGTACTACAGGAAAAAAAATGAAATCTGCATGAATCTGTAACAAAGGCCTCACCTTCCTGATAGTGGCGTTTGGAGGTCCACTGCTGACCGTCGCTGTGACACAGGAACCTCTGGATACACCTGCGGATTGTGTCCTCAAAGCCCGGCCTCATTGAGTTGCGTAGGGAGTTGGGGTCGATATTTACCACTTTGCCTGTTACAAAGCAGATAAAAGCATTTAGAGGAATATGAAGTCACTGAATGACACAGGACGCAAGTCAAGGGATCTGGAATAGTGGTGGATTGAGATCGATGAAGGCCATGGAAGGTGTGACACTCACAAACAGTCACAGTCAGTGTGGGTGTTATTCCCCAAGTAACAGTGAGTGTTCTGCAATTTCAGTTGTGGTAAAGTTTGTTCTAGGTCAGCCATCAACCAGGGTTCCTCCTCTATAGGGGTTCCTTCAGCTGTGGCTGATTGGCCTCTGATCTGATGATGGCTGCATAATTCTGGGTCCAGTGGCATTTAGCATCCAGCTACTCAACAACAATGATCTTTTTAGCTGTCTTCAAGGGTGGCATCCTGACCCTCACTATGAGGTGTGACATTCTTCCCACTGACCTCCACAATGAGGTGCAGCATTCTTCCCTCTGACCCCCAGTGTAAGGCAGGGCATTCTTACCACTGACCCCCACTGTAAGGCGGGGCATTCTTCCCTCTGACCCCCACTGTAAGGTGGGGCATTCTTCCCACTGACCCCCACAATGAGGTGCAGCATTCTTCCCTCTGACCCCCACTGTACGTCAGGGCATTCTTCCCTCTGACCCCCACTGTAAGGTGCGGCATTCTTACCACTGACCCCCACTGAAAGGTGCGGCATTCTTACCACTGACCCCCACTGTAAGGTGCGGCATTCTTCCCTCTGACCCCCACTGTAAGGTGCGGCATTCTTCCCTCTGACCCCCACTGTAAGGTGCGGCATTCTTCCCTCTGACCCCCACTGTACGTCAGGGCATTCTTCCCTCTGACCCCCACTGTAAGGTGCGGCATTCTTCCCTCTGACCCCCACTGTAAGGTGCGGCATTCTTCCCTCTGACCCCCACTGTAAGGTGCGGCATTCTTCCCTCTGACCCCCACTGAAAGGCAGGGCATTCTTACCACTGACCCCCACTGTAAGGCGGGGCATTCTTCCCACTGACCCCCACTGTAAGGCGGGGCATTCTTACCACTGACCCCCACTGAAAGGTGGGGCATTCTTCCCACTGACCCCCACTGAAATGTGGGGCATTCTTCCCACTGACCCCCACTGTAAGGTGCGGCATTCTTCCCACTGACCCCCACTGTAAGGTGCGGCATTCTTCCCACTGACCCCCACTGAAAGGTGGGGCATTCTTCCCACTGACCCCCACTGAAAGGTGGGGCATTCTTCCCACTGACCCCCACTGAAAGGTGGGGCATTCTTCCCACTGACCCCTACTGTAAGGTGCGGCATTCTTCCCACTGACCCCCACTGTAAGGTGCGGCATTCTTCCCACTGACCCCCACTGTAAGGTGCGGCATTCTTCCCACTGACCTGCAGTGTAAGGCGCGGATTTCTTCCCACTGACCCCCACTATAAAGTGTGGCATTCTGCCCACTGAACCCCCTGTAAGGTGCGGATTTCTTCCCACTGACCCCCACTGTAAGCTGAGGTATTCTTACCACTGTAAGGTGGGGCATTCTTGGCACTGACCACCAATGCAAGAAGCATTTTTCCCATAGACTCACAATTGGTACTTGTAAAGGGTTCCGAGACCTAAAAAATATTTTAGGGGTTCCTTTGGCTTTAGGTTACATACTGACAAGTGAATGCGCCCTCACCCTGAGTATGCAGGGACACAACCATAATGATGACTAAGGGAATTCACACTATACAAGCCAGCAAAAGCAGAGCAGATGGAGCGATCATCAGTCCGATGCAATAAAATGCAGCATGTGTCCATTTTAGCGCAGCGCTAGGCTGCATTGCAGTGTGAATGGGACACATAGGGAACAACTGGTCCTAAAGACACAGAGTATATGGTGGAAGACAGCAGATCCCTCGTTGCTCCAATACTGCGGACATGATATAAAGCACATTAAAGTGTAGATGTCTGGTGACACACTGCTACTTCTGCAGACATCCCACAGCTGTCAGATCATGAGGAAAGATGGCCCCAGATCAGGGGCTGACTGACAACTCATGGGGCCCCCGTGTAATTGGGGATCATGGGGCCCCTTTGTCCTTGCACAAACTCAAAAAAGCCTATGAAAAAGGTACCAGGGGCATCTCATGGGCCCCCCCAGCAGTGTTCGAGTTTCCAAATGGTCAGTACGCCCCTGCCCC